>NW_009648657.1:895590-927456 GCF_000708025.1 Charadrius vociferus | reverse complement strand
CTCTCCAGCCTGTCCAGGTCCCTCTGGATGGCATCCCTCCCCTCCAGCGTGTCTACCTCACCAAACAGCTTGGTATCATGGGCAAACTTGCTGAGGGTGCACTTGACCCCACATCATGCTAACACATTAAGTAAGACTGATCTGCATCACAGCACATTGTGAGTGACGTGCAAAAAAAGAAAAGGGATGAGAAAGAAAGATTTTTCCCACCTACAGCTCCTCTCTACAACCCTTAACACTTTGGCAAGCCACTTGTCATCAGGATCAGTCGTCCCTGGAAAGGGCAGTTCCTTCATCAGAGCCTCATACCCCTGGAGAAGGAAACTGCTCCACCAGCCCTGAGCAGAGGGACACAGACCACTCAGAGAAAGAGGAAGATCTGTGCTCTGGAGAGGGGAGGGGGAAAAGTCCTGGTTCAGTCACAGGGGACAACCGAGGGCTTCGCTTGGTACATGGGGTAAAATGCCATCATGACCAGTTACTTTGGCCTGCAAAATTCAAAGCTGTCTGTCCTGCTGAGGACCTTTAGCTACCTCTCATAATGGTCCAGTCCATCAAATCCTGTCAGATAGTTACTCTGGGAGTCTTTGGTGGAGGACTTTGACAAAAGCTTTTGTGGAAATCTTAAACCCTCGGGATAGCCATACCTTTTTTTGCTCCTTCAGAGAACTCCATCAAATGCAGGGTCCATGGCTTGTCTTTGCAAAGGCTGTGTCTTTCACGCTGCACTACATTTATCCAGCTGCTTGCTGATGCCATCCTTCTTTATAATGCTCTCACTGAATGTTGATTGTCTGATAAGTGCCCTGCTGTGGGTAAGTTTGAAAATTTTTTCATATTATAATATTTTAATTTGTTTATATTTTTGTTAATAATTTACTGTTAATTAATTCTAGTTAGTTAATGTTATGCCTCAGTCTATTTTGGCCTGCATTATTTTGGTCACCAGAGTTGAGGTTCCATTTTAATTTGGTTGTTTGAATGACCTCCAGTTTTTGAACGACACCAACTTAGTACCAGTAGCCCCCTTATTCTGCTGTTTTTCCACTCTGATTAGGGGTGGGAGCATTTTCTTAATAGATGCTATAACTATACCCTGATTTTCTAATAGGGGGCATTTAATACAATATTAAAAATTTTTATCAGAGAGATAAACATTTATGATAAAAATGTTACCTTTTTGACTGCTTTTATTTTTTATTTCCCATTTTTATGCAACTCTCCTTTTCAAAATTAAAAACTGCCGCAGTGGATATTTCAGGCTTTTTTGCTCTGAAAGGAAAGCTGAATTTAAAATATCATGTCACACATTTGCAACATGGTTCCGCAGCAGTAAACTTTTGGACCAGGCTCAGATCAAGAGTTGCTTCTTTTTGTGTGTGTATGTCAGACATCTCCCTCTGGACTCCAGTGGAGCTTCATACCTGGTGTGATACATGGTGGCCAAGTGGCCAAGCTGCATCACACTCACCTGAAATGTTGTCCTTCAGCCAGGAGAAGCAGAGAGTACATATGCTCTCCAAAGTGCTACTGCAGTTTCTTCTGCAGCACAGTAGGACCCGTCACAGGCAGTTCCCCATGCGCTGGCAGACACCAACAGATTTCATCTGTTCCCCTTGTGACCCTTTCCATGGACTGTGGTGAGGGGCAGAGCCTGGTCACATCCTTCCCTGTACCTACCATGGTCCTGTGAAACTCGGCTGGAAAGACCGTGATGGTGATCTTGGGGATGAAGGCTGGAGAAGCAGAAAAGTGCATGGGGCACCTTCTCAAGTGTCTGTTTTGGCTGACATGGGCTGACAGAATAGAAAGTATGAGGGAGTAATGTGTTCTGTGGCAGGAGGGATGACCTGATGGACAGGCAGATCACAGAAGCCTGATTTT
Source organism: Charadrius vociferus (assembly GCF_000708025.1). NCBI lineage: Eukaryota > Metazoa > Chordata > Aves > Charadriiformes > Charadriidae > Charadrius > Charadrius vociferus. Next base: position 925,572 of record NW_009648657.1, on the reverse strand, counting down.
CATGGGAAACGTAGCTAAAATCCATACAAGCTGTCCTGGGTCATTGGAGGTACTGCTATACCTTTAATGGGTTCTTGAGTATTAATTACAAATCTAGGATCACTCAGACTTTTTCCCACTCTGGAGTGAGAAAAAACTTTACTGTATATTTGTACTGATAATATATATGGCTAACAATACTGTAATTTCTTTTTTTACCTATTCCTTTTCCATAAAAGTAATTTTTGGTGTGAGAGCACTGTGTCAAAAATATAACTGAGAGGAATCACTGTGGCTAGACAAGATACATGGTGGGGTTCTGCTATTGATGTAGGCAATACCTGACATATTATATCCCAACAGTAACCATTATCCCAAGATTATAGTCAACCTTTCAAATTAGCAAGACCACATAGTTGTCAAAGGTTTGGTATAGTGTAAATCACTTTCATGGCAGATCTACCATATAGATGCTTGTAGGTGTCTAACCTGCTAAGAATGTGGCACGTAGTGGATGCTATGAAGAAAAGCAATTGACAGCCATATCCTGATGAGTCTTGTCTCAAATTCCACCTCACTCTTGATAAGAAATCATTTTAACACGGGCAAGCAACGACTCTGCCAGAAGACATCGATGTGTGAAGACATCTGTATAATCAATGACTTAAAGGAGATAATTGCAAAGCTGAGAGTCGTGAAGAAGTAGGTCTAGTAAGAGGACGAATGAGGTGAAATCAAGATTGTTCACTGGAAATGGCAAATAAACCATCAGCAAACCATCACAAAACTTAACACAAATTTGGAGCTTTGTGGGGTGCCACTGTCCCAGGAATTGTGCTCTCTCACCACATTTTTATCTTTGTGTGCTGGGTTGGCCCCAGCTAACAGCCAAACACACACTCAGCTGCTCGATTACTCCCCGATCCAGAGGGATGGGGAGAAGAAAATTGAAAGAACAGGAGCAAGAAAGCTCGTGGGTCAGATAAAAGACAGGAGATCACTTACCAAATACTGTAATGAGCAAAATAGATTTGACTTTGGGAAACAAGCTTAATTTACTGACAATTAAAATAAATATTTAATTAACAATTCAGGTAGTGGGAAACAAACAAACAAACAACAAAACACAAAAAAAGAAACAAACATCTACACCCATAGGGGGAAAACACTTTTCCTTCCCCATTTCCAGGCTCAACTTCACTGCAAACACCTCTCCTTACAGAGGCTGGCCCTGCAGACCCCTCCTGCCCCAAGCACTTCTCTTTTCCTAAGAAGTGTACCTTTCTGTAGGCTGAGTGTCTAGATAGCGAATACCATGCAGTTACTAGCTAAGAGGCAGGACAATGACATGAACATATGGCCACATCATACATCATAATCCTTACAAATGCTTGCACAGTGAACAGGAATGCACACATGCAAGAAGCAGCTCTGGCAGAAGCCTGTAAGATGTAAATTTTCTCAAGGTGCTACGGTGGGTTGTGGTGTCCTAACAAAAGAGATCACAGACGATTGGCACCCATCTCCTTTATAAAAATATCAGCTCTGTCTCTCACCACAGTTGCACCAAATAAAGATTTGCAAGGATGAAGAACTGTGGTAAAAACCTCCTTTGCAATAACCACCTGGTGCCAGATACATTGTCAAGAAGCCACCTAAGACAGGTGGCCAAAGGTGATGATGACTCCACTAGTTTTGACTTCATTAACAGCCAGAGCTCAGGAGACTGGTTGAAAGCTAGTCAACCCAGCAAACCAACCAGAAACATCACTGACTTGTTTGGTGCAGCCGCAAGGCTGGTGCCTTCCAGTGACACTTGACTCTTTGCAGTATGGTGTCCATGGACAAGAGACAGTGCTGCTAAATGGATGCTCATGAAGTGGTATTGTATCATTCCCTACCGAGTGATAAAGTAGGAAAGGATGATTGACAAAACTTCCTCACAGACTGGCTCTAAAACCTCTTTTCCTTTGGTTTAAACTGTAAATGAACTATCTGAGAGGATGCACATGGTAATACAAGTGACACATGTACCAGCAAAATAAGTCTAGAGTGCAAATTTTTCATTTGGGGGGAATGAGAAAGGCGTGCTTGGGGCCATAGTTTGAGTGGTGCTCAGAGGTTTTTTTGGGGTGAGGGGAAAAGAAGTTCACAGGATGCTCTAAAGTACTGAAGAGAGTAATGGTTGAGGGAAGGAAACTGGAATTGAATGAGAATGAGAATTTATTCATAGCCCCAAATTGCTAGATTAGCTAAAAATATGCCCCTGTTTGTTTAACCTTGTAAGATACACTTAGGTTTTTAAATCTTTTCTGCAGACAGGAAGGCTAGAAACAATAATCTTTTTTTCCTCTCTCCTAGAAAGGAAAATTTCTTCTATATTTGCATCCTCCATAAGGCGACTTTTAAAAATGAAAACCATAATGGAATATAAAGGAAAATCACAAGTTTGCTGTGCTGACCTTTGCTCTAGGAGAACCAAGATCTACACAGACTTCCTCTTTGACCTTTCAGCAAATAATTTAGACACATAGGATGAAAAGCTGGCAGAAAACTGACAGGTCACTGAGAGAGTCTTCCACTCTGTAGGCAACTACAGCAGATACCCTTATTAACACTTATTTCAGACTCTGTTTTAACTTTACGTAGGTGTTTTGCCCTCCACAACTCCGATTAGAGGGCTGTTCCAGAACCTTGCTTCTCTGGTACTTAGAAACCTTTTTCTAATTTCCAGTCTAATTTTATTCATGACTGGTTTATACTAATTTGTTCTTTCGCTAACATTATCTTTTTTTTTAAATAGCTCGTTTCCTTCTGTGGCATATAGCCACCTGCTGAATTTATACAGTGCAGTCTTAACTCCTCTTACCTTTCATTTTTCTAGTCTAAACAAGGCAACTTCTCTTATACTGTAGGCTGTCTGCTCACTTAGCCATCTTTCTTGACCTTTTTTGCACTTATTGCTATTTAAATTATTCCTCTTTTTTTTTTTCTTTTTTTTTTTTTGGCAATGAGTGGCCAGAAATATGTATAGTAATTTGTGGAAGGTCTCACAAGGGCATTATATAAAGCATTCATATTTCAGTATGTATTGAAAATATTTTGTTTAGCAAATTTTATTTTTTTATTTTCCTGTTCATCTTAGAATGCTGTGAATCCTGGTTTTGAGTACTACAACCAGATATAAGTCCTCTAAAATTATGAAGCCATATTCTGAAAATACTTGTGCTATCCTTAAAAGTAGCTCTGTTCTAAAAATCTACTACCAGGCCATCATTCTGTACATTTCTGTGGTGACACAGTGCTAGATATATATATATATATATACACAGATGAAAACGTTTTGAAATTCAAAATATTCATCTATTTAGAATGTCTGTGATAGCATCTTTTAAGTATATCCCAAGAGCCTGGTTGCAAAAGCACATGGTACTAAAGAACAAGAATAAAAAGAATGAAGAGGAGCGAGTTGACTTGCTGTTTGTACTAACTGATTGGGGAATGGTGGGCTAAACAAAAGTGACTTAACATTTAAAAGATTAGGAGGCAAATGTTAAAACAACATGAACACAAATGCCTCCTATGTTGCATAATACACTAATTCCACTAAATTTTCTTACATATAGAACCTTTTTTAAAAATTATTCCCTGACCAGAATTGTTCATCTCCTCACCCTTTAATAAAACCTCCAATATTTACTTCATACTAAAAAGTGCAAAAAAGTATATTCCATAATACCTTAATATACTATGGTAAACAACTAGGGCTTTTACTCTATTCTTTCCAGTTTTTCATCCAAAAAGACATAACAAAAGATACCTCAAGCAAATAGGTTTAGTGAAACAGTGTTTATGGAAAAGAAGGAGGAAAAGGTTAGAGGGCCACAAAATAAGAGAAACGGAAAAACAAACAATCCATTCCCTGAAGTACATGAAGGGTAAAGCTCTTTCTTCCCTCAGTGAAGAAATAGAGGGGGGATAGGAGACGGAGGAGAGAGTTGCTGAGTCTACTACTTCACTTTAGCATATTAGCTTGCAATCTATTTTGTGTTGAATACTACATTCCTTGCCCTTCTTCTAATTAAGGCTGCAGGATAAAGATCCCTACTGCAGCTTGCAGTTGACAATGTGTCCCTTGACAGCCACGTGTCTATGCTATCGAGGCCCAGCTTGCAGTTCTGGCTGGCCACTCCTCCTGCCACACTGCAGTAAATTTCGGCTCTTCACTACTCTCAGCTCCTAGCTGGAATACCACAGCGTTTAATATCTACACTCAGATCTTGTTACAGGAGAAAAAAACATCCTCACTGGAGTCATGGCTTCTTGTGGTGTGTAGGAGTTCTGCATCCCAGGGAGTGAGTTAGGGCGATTGCTCATCAGAGGTAAGTCCAGTTTTATTGTCTATGCTTTTCACGCATTACTGTCATTATCATTTCAGCTTCCTGAAATAGATAGTAGGATAGATATTAGATATTAGGAAGAAATTTTTTACTCTGAGGGTGATGAGACACTGGCACAGGTTGCCCAGAAAAGGGGTAGATGCCCCATCCCTGGAAGGGTTCAAAGTCAGGTTGGATGGGGCTCTGAGTAACCTGGTCTAGCGGAAGGTGTCCCTGCCCATGGCAGGGGGGTTGGAACTAGACGATCTTTAAGGTCCCTTTCAACCCAAACCATTGTATGATTCTAGGAAATAAATTCATGCTATTGGAAAAGCACCCTCAAATATAGCAGAATGTGAAAAACAGCCGCATGTATTGGCCCCTTCCATTCATCTTCCTTCTGTAGCAGTAGGTGCCAACCAACCACTCAGGATATGGATTTCCATATGCCTTGTGCCATCAAGAAGGGGCTGTTCTCCTTTAGATTTATATTATAGATATCTTAAAGCACTCAAAATGTAAGGGACTGAGGTTCAAATCCTTCCTGTGTTTAGGGAGACTCCTATATAGACCATAAAAATGCAGCTCCCATTAGTATACAGGGACTCTGAGAGGGAAGGACAGCTGATGAATATCCATAAGGACAACCACATCTCAGGTAGCATCACCTTCTTTTCAAAGCCAGTTTTCATTTTCAGATTTTGATTTGGTTTGGTTTCGGCTTTTTTGGGGGTTGGGGGGGACTGATTTTTTTTAAATTTCATTTTCAACTGATGCACCGTCACTTTATAGGCAATCCAAATAGTCTCTCCTTTTCCTGAAACTGGATTTTAAAGTCTTCAGGTGAAGCCTGATCGATCAAATACAGCATCAAACTTAGACACCCTTGTAAAAGTGTAATGCTTGAAACACATATGAATGACTAGTTTTGCAAGTAACTTCTTAGACACATCTGTTGTTGAGCTGTTGGTCCAACCTAAACCATTCTATGATTCTATGTGAGCAACCTGGTCTAGTGGGAGGTGTCCCTGTCAATGGCAGGGGGTTGGAACTAGATGATCTTTAAGGTCCCTTCCAACCTAAACCATTCTATGATTCTATGTTCTTAGTGATCACCCTAAGGAAGTCTGAGCTCAGAGTGAACCCACGTTGTTAGGTGTCTTTGCATATGCTGAGATAGTTATCTTGCTAGACTCCTCTCATGTAGAGAATGTGGGGCTCTCAGAGATTTTAGCTAACGATGAATATGACATGGGAGGTTATATAAATGGATATTTCTTGAGTCTGTGGAAAGAGAGACTTTTTTCCCCACATGCAGTGTGTGACACCTCAGATCTACCTATGAAACATGCAAGGAGATGTACAGAGTCGGTGAGAAGACTCAATAGGAAGGATTTTCCCTGGTGTCACGAGGTATTGCACACTCAAAAAGCCATCTTCATGGAAAGATAACCCAGAGAGAAAGTCTTCAAAGACTTCAAAGATGAGTCCTATCAGAATCCTGGGCAATCTGTTTAAACTGGGCTCAAAAACAAATTCGGTCACTGTTTGGATTACTTTAATTCTACCTTCCAAAAGCTACTGACTGGCAGAAGACTGGATGAGGTTACGGCATGGTAAAATGGATTGCGACATAACCTTCTTTGAAATCCAGGAGACTCCAGTTCAAGGTGAAAAGATCTCATTGCAAAGCAGGCTTACCTCATTAACTGAGTGTCATGAATTCCCTCCAACAACAAAGAAGAATATCCCACACTGATGTTAAGGAGTGCTGTTCAGTGGTTGAGAGCCTTTGGGATCCATATTTCTGTGCTGAAATGGACAAGCAGTCACCATGGCTCTTCACAGAAGAGACAGGATTGTTTTATTTTGGCTGGAGGAGGAAGATCTGTATCCTCTGCGCCACTTTGTACCTTCCTAGGACCCTGCTCAAAAGTCAACTGAGTAGCTTCACAGTCAAGATAAACATCCAGCATCAGCATCAAATCTGTCGGAGGGAAGTTGGAATGCCATTTATGAGTGGGCTTCACCATCACAGAAGTGAGGTGGCTAACACACTGTGATGAGCACTGACATATTAAAAGGAGTCAGCTCATAACAGCCCTGCATCTATTGATGGTGTTAGGCTGGTCTGTACCTCTATAGACGAAGAGTATTTGCCACCTCTAGAATCTTGATATTGGCTCTTGGTGCCTCTAATGGTACTGAGTTGGGAGTACCTGTTATGGGAATGTCTACCCCCACAAAGCCACACCATCACTTACTTTCTCACTACAACCATACTCCAACGCTCTAAAGGACTCTGAAGAAAGACTCTCTAGCAGGCAATAGGAGCTCACCTTTGCTTGAATGTCTGTCTTTTTTTACACTCGTTGAGATAGGACAAACACAGCTGTTTTGGGGGACATGAGCTGCATAACAGAGGGAAGCCTTTGGCAGACTGAATCTTGGGATAACAAGGTCCTGGCAGTCTGGAGGAGGTTGCATGACCGTGTCAACTCGTGGCTCCCTGCCAAGCACCACCTACACACAAAGAGAATGGTCAAGCACAAGGGCATCCATGCCCTGCTCACAGATAGCTGAGCACAATTCACTTCCTGTAGTGACAGGACAAGGGGGAACGATTTTCAACTGAAAGATTTAGATCGGATATATGGAAGAAACGAATTATGATGAGGATGGTGAGACAATGGAAGAGGTTGCCCAGAGAAGTTGTGGATGCCCCATCATTGGAAGTGTTCAAAGTCAGGTTGGATGGGACTTTGAGCAACCTAGTCTAGCGGGAGGTGTCCCTGCCTATGGCAGCGGGCTTGGACTGGATGATCTTTAAAGCTCCCTTCCAACCAAAACCATTCTATGAGACCACATACCAACTGATTATGTCTCAGGCTGGCTGGCTGGTAGACATTATTGGGATGCATAACTACAGCACTGAGAAATGCATAAATGCTTTTCAAGCAAAAGTCAGCTCTGAGAAACTTCTGTAGTGGACATTTCCACAGCCACATGGTACAGTGAGATTGCACATGTTTGCTAGGAATACAACTCCACACAACATATTGTTAAGATCATCATTTGTAGTTAGCCTGACAGAAGTTTAGTGACCAAGAAATTGTACGTGTCCACAATGTTGTGGTCCCAACACTCCCCTTATATTTTATTACTTCTTTTCCATTTCACTCACTTTTTTCCACCTTTCATACGCATTCCTGGGAAATGTCCACACACTCTGGTGGCTTCCCTCATCAACAGAAGGCTGGTTTCCTAGGTGGGATGTAGCACATGACTCGTCAAGGTCACAATATACATTTTAGTCAGGGACAAGGATCATTTGCTGCTTTCTCGTGTAAAGCCATCTGCAGACCCAAGACTGGCATTAGGTATGGCGTAGCCAGGAAACGTGAGACCTTTTCCTCCACCCATGTTGAAGGCTTTTTGGCCTCTGATCATGAGATGCTCTGATCATGGCAACTCAGATGTATACCTGCCTGGAATAGGAAATGTTCTGACTGTGGCAGGTGCTCTAGGTTGGTGTGCAGCAGTAGGGGTAGTCCATGTCTATCTGACCTGTGCTGGTAGATCACCAAGCAACACACTCCTAGGTATGGCTGAGGAACTGGATGGTGACCAGCAGCAGCTCAGCTCATTGCTCATCCCAGACATGCCAGCGAGGGGCACTGAAGACAACACAAAAGGGTCTTGATCCATTCACTGCTCAAAATATAGACTCAAAGTCTGGCACATCTCGTCTGGGTGACATGACCAAGCCTTATCTCCATTTTCCTTTCTCCTTTAAGCAAAACTAATCTGTAAGCTGATGCAGAGCTGGACCCTTTCTGTCATTTGTAGCTAGCTCTTTTACTTTAGCTCTTTCACTATCTGAATATATGCATATATATGTGTATATACATATAAAACCTTTCTTCATTGTCACTTCTCAGCTTTTGTCCAAATAGTGCTTCTAGAACACAATATGCTAAAGAATGGCTCTTGCTTGGACATCCTCATGTACCCTAATGAGACTGGTAGCCCTACTACCCTTAGCTTTTTGTTAATGGCATTTAAGTTGTGCGATATTTTCCTTTTTACACCAGAAAAGGGATTCCTTTTTACACCAAAATTCTAATACAATGTCTTAAAAACCTGCCTCTTGCAAACATTTTTCTTTTAGAAACTTGTTTTAAATTCCCTTTCAAAAGCCTCTTCACATTTACATAATGAAATTCTGGGGATCGTTCCCTCCCATGGGATGTTGAATTTTAATACACTATGGCTTTATTTTATCTTGTGCAGTCTCTGACTAACTGCACCAAGAACCAGTCATCCCTTTGTGTCCAAAATTCAGTATGTGTCATTCCACTGTACACGAATCATCCAGTTTACACAGGGGTAAGTGACCTCATCCATTGTTTCAAAGTTTTCTCTCTTTAGAACCTCCCTAATCTTCCTTAACACACCTTTAATGAACATCCTAGTAGGTTGTCTGTAGTACAACCCCAATATTATATGGTTTTAGATAGACATAGAATCCAAATTCTTATGTATATGGTATTTAATTATATATTTAATGAATTTGCCTTCTTTAATTCTACACTTTAAACCTAGAAAGCCACTCCTTCACAAGCTAGCTTGATCTGCATCCAACTAATTACAGTAGCCTACTGATATTAAAGGAACTTTATTTATTGCCACTGATCCTGAATTTTACTGACTTATGTCCACCTTTTCTTCATGTTTAAAGAGTGTATATAGAATCATAGAATCATTTAGGTTGGAAAAGACTCTTAAGATCATTGGGTCCAACCATAAACCCAACATTGCCAAGTACACCACTAAACCACGTCTCCAGGTGCCACGTCTAGACATCTTTTAAATACCTCCAGGGATGGTGATTCCACCACTTCCGTGGGCAGCCTGTTCCAATGCTTAACAGCCCTTTCTGTGAAGAAATTTTTCCTAATATCCAATCTAAACCTCCACTGGTGCAACTTGAGGCCATTTCCTCTTGTCTTATCACTTGTTACTTGGGTGAAGAGACTGACCCCCATCTCACTGGAACCTCCTTTCAGGTAGTTGTAGGGAGCGATAAAGTCTCCCTTCAGCCTCTTCTTCTCCAGGCTAAACAACCCCAGTTCCCTCAGCCACTCCTCATAGGACTTGTTCTCTAGACCCTTCACCAGCTTTGCTGGTCTTCTTTGGATGCTCTTTGTCATCCTCTTCTTGGATGTGAAAGTGTTTTCTTTTGCATCTGCTGGGGTTTCCCCCCCACTTCCCTATAATCTTCCTGACTGTCTACATAAATGTGACTGCCAGCCAGTGGTTCTGTTTTCTTATAGAGATGGGACTTAACACGTGAAAATAACATTTTTGTAAAAATGGTGTTTTATCTGCAGATAGTTCATCTCCAGGCTTATTATTATTGCTCATATTATTATTTTGCTACAAAAAGTTCCTTGAGTTCTGAGACTAAAAGCTGTTAGTCACTGGAGAAACTGAAACATACAGTCCATCAATAGCTTCAGGGCAATTTTTCACCAGAGGTAGTTGTCTGGAACATACTTTTTTTCTCTCTCTCTTCAGATTTTTTATTTTACTTCAGCAATTACATGAAACATTACTTCATCCCTTATTATTCTCTTGCCATTCCTAATAAGCTGTGTTTTAATTTAAAACAGCAATTTACAATTCAATTAATATATAACAACACAATCCATTGTAATCACAATGCGATAAATTTGTGTTTTAAGTAATTTTTAATGCTCAGAGCAGCTGGATCTGTGAAGTGTGGAAATAGCTGCCATTTTTCACCATGTGCAATACTGCCTGTGCAAACCACCACTTTTTAATTATATCACCACCAAAGGCCAATGTACAGAAAATGGAGCAACTGTAATTGCAAAGGAAGAAAATCTTTGCTTATAATATACAGTTAATACAGAAAATATAAAAGTAGTGCCAAGATATAATTAGTAAAACTGACATAAGGCTGCATTCCCTGATATATTCACTATGTAAAGATGTGTTTCAGATTGATATCTTTCAAAAAGTAAAGGGATGCAATTAACTTACCTCAGCCAGCAAAGAATTACAGGATTACTACACCTGGCCAGAAACTTTTTCTTTAGAAATTGTAAATAATGCATTATTACTTTACTGGTGGATATTTTTTCCTTTTCCTTTGTGACAGTCATGTTACTTTTTCAAATTTCTACAATTCTGTACTATGTAGATCAAAAACTCCCAAAGGGTTAAGTCTTCAACAGGTTGACAGTTCCTTTAACTTCAGTGAAACGACGTTAATTCTGACATATTTATTACTTATATTTGCCTGTAGTTTAGATGTTAAATATGAACCATCATATGCTGCTGGAAAAAGTATATAAACCATCTTCCAAATTCCCCTCCAAAAAAGGAGTGTGAGTCCTCCAAGTAGACCCCCTCTTCTGCTCCTACCAAGGCCATTTGGACTTTCAGTGAACACACGCTCTTGCTACTACAGAGGCTTATGAGGAGGAGAGACCTTTCACTCTTTTGTCAATGTTTTTACTCTTTAAATCAGGAGTAATCCTATTGTATTGAAAGAATTACTGTAAATGTAAAATCATTAAAAGTTTCATGACTTTTTTTCTCTTCTATCTAATAGAACATTAACATAGGGGTTTTCTGTAATCCCAATTTACTTCTAAAGGAACTTCAGTAGATCAGCTTTCCTTTCATTTCCCATCCCAATAGTGTGCCCTATGTCACTTTGCTACTGGTCACATGGAGAGTACTCATCAGAATTAATAATTCTATTAATGAAACCTGCAATATAAGTGCTTAAGGCTTACAGTTTTTGAAAGTGGGAATTAAGTTGCTTTCACCAACCTGCGATTTGATTTAGATTCTTTTATTATTATTATTATTATTGGAACTTAATAGCTGTAGAATAATGTTCCCAGAATTATAAAACATCAGATATTAAAAAAAAACCCAACCTGGAATATATATCCCCTCTTAAGTTATTGGATAACCAAGATCTTTCTTAGTTAATAGATTGCTATGATTTTCACATTTCTGAAGGTCGATAGGAAAAGGAAACAGGTAATACTAAAAATTAGAAAATATATATTATTTCCTGTAGACAGAAGAGAAAATACTGAAAATTGTCAGATGGGAAAGTGTATCTATAAATTGGTTATCCTCAAAATAAACATTTTTACATAGGCCATTTCCATACTGAGCTTGTAAAAATGTATATGAAATAAACATTCATATTCCTTTATGACAAGCATCATTATAATACTCATAGTTGGAAAATACAGTGTAAATAAAATGTAAGGCTTTTATTATTGGAAACCTGTGTTGTATCGCAGAAGTCAGTTTGAGTTTAGAAAATGGATTTACTTGGAACAGAATCAGGACCAGGACCCCAAAAATGTTAATTTCCTACTATTCTTTATTCAAATGAAAAGATACTGTCTCTGGCAATTGCACCATAGAGAAAAAAAATGCTGTTCTTTTATGTTATTACTGGCTTTTCAATTCTTACATTTGTCATTGATATATGTGGCATGAAAGTAAAAAATGCATACATAACATAAAGGCTGAGTAAATATACATTAAGGAGAACTAACCCATCAAGTGATTTTACCCTTATCTGCATTTGCAGGTTGGTTAGATCCATCAATGTATGTACCGCCAAACTCTATAATTCCATTATAGTGGTAGGAGGAAGAAGGTGGGAGTCTTTGAGGTGACGCCATGTATTGTATAGTAAAATCCGGCAAAGTTTCATTTTCAAATATCTGGTGGAGAAGGGGCAAAGTATCTCCAGTAATTTTAAGGACATTTTCCAAATGTTTATTTAGATAAAAGATAGATAACAGTAAAACTATAAAACCTGCAGCCAGATAACTAGGTTTTATTAATGACCTGCCATATACCGTGGCCGGATAATTAAAGTTCTCCCTCCCTCCTAACCCCCTCCTCCCAGAAAAGGAGAGAGTGGACAAATTTATTTGATAGTTTGATAACCAGGGGACACTGGTTGAAAACTATTGATATAATCAGGGTCTATTCAATTTGCTCGCGACAGACACTCCTATCTGCTAATTTCACCTGTGAATAGTTAATTGTGCCCTGGATGCATATGGTCGAGCCATTAATAAAATTTGTCTGTCATAGATTTCTGTATTTTCCTTTTTTGTCATCCTCATGTGCATTTTATCAATGGGGATCTTCCCCCTTTTTTTTTTTCTTTTAACATTGCACAAGACAGATGTTAGTGGTATGGGTATTTCAGCAAGGCTACGTTATAGATGGCATACAGCATGGATCAGGATTGCTCTTTTAGCCTGCAAAAGACTGGGCCTGTGTACATAATGAAGTTGCTGAAGCATGAATGATAATGGAGTTCTTAACCATTTCACATTTTCAAGATATGCTTAGGGAATTTGCTTCCAACTAAATAAATGCAAGGGAAAATGCATCCTTTTTTTGGCAGACTCATGAGGATTTTACATATATAGGATGGCTGGTTTTACTTTCTTTCCTTTAAATCTGGCTGCTCTCCCTTTTCTAAGACATTTCTTTGGGTGAATGCAGGTGTCAAACCCCAGATTTGCTCCCTCCAGTCATCTGAATTTAATAAAGTGCATATTGTATGCCAAGGCAATTTGTTTTAATCTCTGAAAGGCCTCTCAGGACTCAGAAAGCTTCTAAAATTCACATCAAATTTCCCTAATTCTGCCATTTTCTTCAGTTGGGACAATTTTCCTTCAGTCTTCCCTACCTCATAAAGAGATTGTTCAGTTCATCAAAAATTATTTGTTTATTCATAATACTGCAGGCTAGAACATGCTGCTTTGTCTAACGTCTCTGAATAAAAGTATCTAAAGAATAGTAACAAAACTATGAGTAAGTAATTCTTCCCCAAGTTTTGCTTCCTTTCTTCTTTTCTCCAAACACAGACTGTTTTGTTCACAACCCAAATGTAGTCTTCACAGTTGGTGAGAGCTACTCTCTCCTTTGAGGTAATACCTCTTTACAGATAAATCCTCCTGTTTTCCTTGTTGAGTTTTGTTTGTTTCCCTGACCGACACATTACCAGTGAAACCATGTCCTTTTCTTACTTGGGAAGATCAAGATGGAGAATGTCATCAACAAAGGACAAAGGCTCAAAAGCCTTACTGACCTCTTCAGGAGCGGACATCTTTCCAACATTTTCATAAAACCTAGCCATACTTTAAACAATTTAACAGAGGATCACCCAATTTTAGAATCATAGAAACATAGAATGGTTTAGGTTGGAAGGGACCTTAATGATCATCGAGTTCCAACCCTCCTGCCATGGGTAGGGACACCTCCCACTAGACCAGGTTGCTCAAAGCACCATCCAACCTGGCCTTGAATATTTCCAGGGGTGGGGCCTCCACAACTTCCCTAGACAATTTGTTTCCGTGCCTCACCACCCTCAGAGTGAAAAATTTCTTCCTAATATTTGGTCGAAATCTCCCCTCTTCCAGTTTGAAGCCATTCTCCCTCATCCTATCACTACATGCCCTTGTAAAAAGTCTCTCTACAGCTTTCCTGTAGGCACCCTTCAGATACTGGAAAGCTGCTATAACGTCTCCCCAGAGCCTTCTCTTCTCCAGGCTGAACAACCCCAACTCTCTCAGCCTGTCTTCATTTGATGTCTGGCCTCCGCAAGGACTGGTGAGTCTTGAAACCTCAACTTTAGCTTTACTTCTTAGGTCTTCTGGGTCCAGTCCTCTGTATGATGACTGTGATTATCATGTTTTCTTAACAACTCTTTCTCTCTGCTAGGGCGGGTCAAGCCTGAGTGAGTTTTTAATCCTTCTCTTCCAAAGAACTGAGTTGGCTTCATACATTTTATGTTTTGGGAAGTCATTCTTTATTTCAGAAAAAAAATCCAGAGACTCTTGCTACCAACTTTTCCCTAGGTATATTTTACATCACTTCTTTTAAGGTTTCTAAGAATTCTCTTTCCTTGTTGGAAGCTGAATGATAAGGAAAACTTTGGATTTGCTTCTCTCATCACCCAGTCTGACTGGATGACAGTGCTAGGTAGTGTTGGTAGGTTGCCTTTCTGTGTTCATCATAGGGATGATCATCAGTGGGGGTGGGCACAGAAGAAGCTGGAGAGCAGACATGGGGAAAGGGCTGTTATTTGTGTGTGTACAATGCCTAGAGGAATGTAATTTGAACCAATAAGCACCATCACAGACTGCAAACCAGGACAAGACAAATTATAAAAGCCGGCTGAAATCTTTCAATATGATTTTGGTCAAAAATTGCATTTAAAGCGAAAAGTTCGGCAAAAGTAGTCCAATTCTCACAGGAAAATTTTGCCTGTCAAATAAAGGGAAACAGTGACTTTCAGAAAAAATGAAAATTAAGGAAGTTTTAAAAGGTTCTCATTTTTTGGAGTGAAAATCTGAGTTTTCTGTGCTATTATTAAACAAATACTGATCTTGCATTGAGTCACAAACAAATATTTGACATTTTAGTGAGTTGTTTTTTTTTTTCTGTTGTTTAAATTTCAGAGCACTAACAGTAATTGCAGTCAGTGACACTGTGAATCATCGCCCTTAATACTGTAACAGAGTCTGTTTGAGATGTCTGAGAAGGTGCCCTGAGTTCCAAGGGCAAATCTGTTTTGTGTGATCCCACTTCTAGGACCAGTCTGGTACAGAAGGAGAAAAGGACAAGTCAAGTATTTGCCCTCCACCGTCCCACTTAGCTCTGTGGAACTCCTTTGGGTCCTCCTGCTCTTGCTACTGTTGTTTTGGGGAAGGTTTCAGGTTTCTGCTCAACTCCTAAAGGCTTGTTACCAAGCCCTAACCTGATTTTTGTGGCATGAATTCGCAACAGAAATCCAAAATGAGTTAGCTTGCTCAGCAATAATGATTTTGGCTTAAAAAGTAAAGGGGCTGGATGAAAAGAAGAATCTGAGGTTTACCTACAATCTAGCTTTGGAAACTTTAGGGTGAACTGAGGACACGTTTGATTCCCACATTGCCCACAGTACGAGGCATAGAAATGTACTTTTTTAAAGTTAAGGCTGACATTCTGTCACGGCCTCATACCTCCAGGTGCCCAAACCTGGATTATGGTGCCTTTGCACTGGCGTTTAGGCCTCAAGAAAAAAACAGATCTCCTGAGCCAGCTTCTCTTTTGATTTGTTCGCACTTCTATATACAGGGTCAACATAACGACAGTGAGTAATGCAGAAATTCAGCCTGAAGGTTAGAAAAAGAACACTGAAGTGTGGCATACCACCATCCAGCTTTCTGTGAGTTTTGAATGTTGCTCTCCTGCCTGCTTGCAAAGTTAAATATGTTAGCTCAAATTCCTGTAACACGCACCTTGATTATGTTAATTTGGACCCAAGCATTAAGTAGGTACTGGGACAACTATTCTGAGAAGTTACATGATGCTCAGAAGCCTTCAGTATTTCCTTATGGTTCCCAAGTAGATCTTACAGATTTTTTGATATTGACCTTTTTAGACTCCTGGCCCAAGCATAGCCTAAGAGGCTTTTTTTTTTTCTTTGCTGAAGTTATTACTGCTTGCTTTCCTTTTGTATACTGTAGACGGATGTCCTGGTAGGATATTTTCTATGTGAAAATCTGGTCTGGAAAGCATTTCTTGTCCAGAACAGTCTTATTTGTCTACGCAGAAATATGGATTTGCTTTGGCTGGACCTTGAAGAGAGACAAATGGAAGTATGCAGCAAAACATATATAGTGTTTTAGCATTTGATTAGGTGTTGCTGTTTAACAGAAGGTAGAGTAAGTTTGTTTTTTTTTTTTTAATTTTTTTAATTGGCAAAACATCCAGATAGCAAGCAAGAGTGGTTGGTGTTTTAGAAAAATTAGGAGTTGATGGAGTGAGACCTCTCCCTTCCAGAAAAAGTCATCAGTCATGTCTCAAGGTCTCATAAAATGAACATGATGCCACAGACTGTATGGTCACCATCTTCTCTGGCTGAGCTTTTCAAAAGCTCATACTGGACAAATCTCACACAATTGCTGGGCTGGACATGGAGTTATATTATGCTGGAAATCTTTGGCCAAGGAATCACCTGAAGTGTTCATGCTGACAAGCCTATCTAAGCTGAGTCCAAGAGGCACAGAGGGTTATGGGTTTTGCATGTCCGGTTGCCAAAGATTTGCAGACTGTTGCAACCTTAACAGCTGGTCCTCTGCCTTGTTCTTCAGCATGGAGTAGAAGACCACGATCACAGCAATCTCTCTGTGTCTGAAGTCTGTGCTAGTAGAGGTGGAATACTCACTCCATCAAGATATCTTGTATCCCTAGCCATATTAAACTTACATCTAATGTGGCACCTTATACATGTAGTTTACAGAGTTGAGCAATTACTTCCCCCTCTCATTGACCAGAAAAACATATGATAAAGGACATCTCATTTGTTTTATGCAGCTATTTTGTGGTTGTCCTCTGCTTACCAGGGATACTCTGGATGCTGCATGATTTTTCAGAGTGTTTAGTCAAGCTGAGTCTGAAAACGCTCATGAAAGCTGTCATCCTCATTTGAAGTTCAAGACTGCTCCTCAACCCACCCCCCGTGACATCACCAAAATGCAGAGGGGGGGATGGGGGATGCTCTGAAGTCACCTGGAGTCACAAGGATGAACCTCCACCACCTGTTTCCGCAGTCATGCTCCTTTGAGTAACAAGATATTTTTATATTTTTGTGTGTATATATATATATGTGTATGTGTATATATATATATATACCCTGCTGACACTATGAAGCCATTCAAAGCCAGTGACTGTTAATTTCTCAATATTTCATAGGCAGTCAAAACCAGATTTAATTACATTAACTTATTGCAAAAGCATCTTCCCTACCTCAATTACTCAGTTACAAAGAAGGTCTCTTGCAAACATTGGAAGCGTCAGAGTTCTTAAGAAAAGGTTTCGAGTATTTCTTTAATGGAAAGTCATCAGTATGAAGTTAATACCAACACCCCTAATAATACATGTGCTGGGAACCTAAGAGGCTTTCTTGCTTAATTGGACTGTTTCACTTCAGTAAGTTCGTAGTGTGAGCAGGAAGCACACAAAGGACAGTACACATGAAACATCTAGAATGACAGCTCAAATACTCATGACTTAGAGGGTAGTAGATGGGTATAATGAATTAATCCAACCTTAGTGAATGGCCAAAAAATATTCTGGAAAGAATATTAACTCATTTGTATCTTAAGAACTGTACTGTGCAAGGCTTTCCTTTTATTTTTTGGACAAAGAGAAAATTTACACCTTTATAATTAAACACAAAAAACTCTTCTGTTTTGGTTGTGGGGTTTTTGAGGGCGTTATTGCTTATTTTTGAAATCTGTGTTAGTGAGAAAAAGACTTTGTGGAAGATTTCTGGAAACGTATGGAGTACTTAGCTGTTATCAAAAAACAAGTAGAACAGTAGGAACTATTGGGACAGAAATAGAGAACAAAATAGAAAGCATTATCATGTCATTACATAAAACACTGGTGTGCTCAGGGATATTGTGTGCAGTTCTGGCCCTCTCTAACACACACCCAAAACCAGGATATTATAAAACCAGAAAATGCATAGAGAAGAGTTTCAGGATTGGGATCTGAAGTAAGGAATGATTTTTATACAAGAAGAGATTAAATAGCTTTGTTCTGCAAACTGTTGGTAGCTTGATGAGATACTGCAGGGAGATACTACCCCGTGTTTTCCTTTGATGCTTTCTCTCTAGGCATTCTCCAGTAATGACCACAGTTAGAGGCATGATACAGGGTGAAATGGGCCTTTGGTCTGAAACTCTGCAGATGTTCTTACGAGTAGAAAGGCTCCTCACACAGCCTTCCTCACCTGTGGGGAGAAATATCTGTGCTCATGTAATTTAAGAGATCAGATCAAAGTGTGGATGCTGAGAAAGGGCAATCCTCAGTGGTAACAACTGGAGAGTCTCCGAGCAAACACTGAGTATTTGGTAGCTGTTATGGATACTGTGAGCAGTGACACTGAGCCCCTTTCTAGAATTAATTTTCATAATTTGTCTGTACATCCTGTTCCGTATAGGGAAACGGTGTACCAAACTTCCAGCACTGGGGCTTGCAGAACTATTTACATTATACTGTGACTAGCAACCCCAGTTACCTAAGACGGGGCCTTCCTCCCACCCCCTCTGCTAGCTGGGGTTTAGGTATATGCTGTTTGAAAGAGACCAAAGAAACTGAAAGTAATAGCTGGTGCTCCTCTGGAGAGCAGAGCTGCCGTTAGTCAGCTGTGGAGAAGGCAGATGCTGCCTGTTAGAGTTTCCAGCAATATGAAAGCATTATCAAACCACAAGACAATGCGATCTTTCTTTAGCCATATGAGCTCCCATGCGGCCCTGAAACAGTGGTATTTGTCATGGGAAAATGCTGGAGTACGCTTGTGCCAGCAAATGCCAGCAGTGAACTTGACTGGCTGCCAGATGCCATGACAGAGAAAAGTCTGGCTAGAGAGCTGTGAGCCACGGGTGGTCTTGAAATAGAAAGGAACAGCCTAGAAGTGATCAAATAAGCAGCACTGACTGAGAAGTTTTAGTCTGGGAAAGCCAGAGGTACCAGGCCAGAAAGATGTCATACGCTAAGGGACAAAGAGGAGAAGCTGAGTTGCCATAACCAAAAGGTGGTGTAGAGCTGACTCTGAGAGGCACGGCATCTCAGCCTACCCATCTCTGTCTTGCTCTGTTAGCTGGTTCATGAAGCCAGGCTACTGTCCATGCGGGACAGTCCCATATTTGAAAATACAGCATATCCCTGTGCTACACCCTGCAAGGTCCTCTCCCTTCAGGCAGCCAGAGCTTCCCTGCCAGGAGGCTGCCAGCTTTCCAGATGAGTCCTCCCTCCGGCTGATGTCAAGTGACATGGAAAACTCATAGGAGACCATCTTCAGAGCCATTTTAAGGAGACATTGCCCCCTGTGACTGGTGGAGATGAAGGATGGAGTGCCAATGAGTACCTTTCTGAGTCTCTCAGACTGGGGCAGGGCATGTGACCTATTTGAAGATGTCCCTGTTCATTGCAGGAGGGTTAAACTCGATGACCTCTAAAGCTCCTTTCCAACCCAAGCCATTCTATGATTCTATGTGTGCAAAGCAGGCTGTGAGACAGAGTTGTGGGCCACTGAGCACAGCTGCAAGAAGGCATGGGCACACTCAGGGTCAGTAAATGTTCCCCAAACCCCCACTAGCACCCTCATCCCCATCCTCACAGACCTTGGGGCTCTTTCTCCTTTCAGGAAGGTGACATGGTCTGTCTGCCCCTCCTGAGACCTCCTGAGATCACTGCACATGGCCATGGCAGGATGCCATACTTTCACGTCCTTCCTCTGCACAGAGAAGGGTAGGAAAAGGCAGAAAGATCTGGCATGGTGCTCAAAATGGCTTGTTCTTAGCAGGGCTGTGTTTCCCACAAAGAAAGTGGCAATAAATTTTAAATGTAACAAATGTTCTCTCTCACTGAGATGGATCATCTCTTGAATGAAAAGTTAGGCTGAAAAAAATTTGAATATTCATTTAGACTAAATGGTTGAGGAATCACTCTTTAGCAAATAAAAATGAAAAAAAACAACCAAACAACAACAACAAAAAACCCCCAAACCACAAAACCAAACCCCCACCTCTTTCACACAAAGCATTTGAAGGCTGCCTATAAACAAGCCAAATCATAAACCAAAACTTTCTTGTACCTTTACATGCACAGGTACAGTTATCATTGATTTTTATGAGATACAATTAATAAAACAAGTGATATTTCTGTAGAACAGCAAAGTGCTTGCACACAATGTAGACAGCCATGTTATAATTTGAACTGAAGCCAAAGCCAACAATTAGATTGTAGATATAATTGTCCTAGGAAGAGTCAAAGAGGGAGTTTTTCCTACCAGCTCTTGTTAGGAGATTGGGATCTTCCCTTTCTCTACAAGATGCATTAACCTCTGCTGCAACTCGTTGTGCAAGTACAATTCTTCTTTTGATCCATTAGCAGAATATGCAGCAAGTAGGTCTATCTCACTGCCAGGCTTAGTCACATTAATCCTGGCACTTGTCATTAGGCATTTACATGCAACGTTATCCATCCTCTGTGTGTTTTGCTAGACAACAGAGGGTCAGAATACATATTTATCACTCAGGATAAGTAAATTCTTACTCTGTTGAGCACTCCTGCAGTTGAACTGAACCCCATGAGCCACATGCCTGATTGGATTGCAATGTGGGTAGACACTGCAAATATCTTGTACAAATCAGACTGGTTTCTTGAGACAAATTCTCTTTCTGAAAATATTGGTAATATTATTTTAAAGTTTCTGTCAGTACTAAGGAAATGTGATGTTCAAAACTTTTGGATTCAAAAGCATAACTCACCAGGCAGAGTGCACAGAAGATGCCTGCCTAGAATAACTCTGGTACCAGTGGCAGCACTAGGATGAAATTCTTACCGTTGCTGTCATTCTTTTTGTTATTTCTGTAATCTAATAATTCTGTAAAGTATTACATTTTACACCACTACCTCTAAATAATTTGATTCCATTTTTAAGCCAGCTTAACATTTCTTTTAGCTCAAATAAAAATATCAAGATGAAGTGTTGCAACAGAACTGTATTCACCTCATTGTTTTTAAAAGCAGATTTTATGCGTAAGCATCACACCTGCTGAAACAGGTAAAATTTTGATATGTCACTACAGAGCATCACTTTGTGTTGTCTTTTGCCTATTTGAAGGAAGGGCGTCTTTGGGAGTGATTACAGCCAAAACCCTTCCCTTTGTAAGAACAGCTACCATGAGACCAGTTATTTGTGTTCAAAGGGGGTAAAGCATAGAACCTTTGTAGAAATGTCAGATATTATCAAATAGCTGGGGACCCAGCTATGTTCTGTAACAAAGTTCTCTGTGCTTGTGATATTTTAGATCAGAAGCTTTGTCTTCTAGTAGTTTAATATAGTTTTTTTTTAAAAAAAAAATTAACTTGCAGATGAAATCTTTTTGCTTATTATGGTATATAATTTGCTTTATGTCGTGGTTACTCCTCCACAGACTGACCACCAGCCATGATTATGCTGTGCTTCAGCAAGACACGGTGCACACCATGCACCTGTGCAGAGTCACTGAGACCCTCCCTGGGTCAGATTTCTTTTCCCAAACCATAGCAAAGCCACTGGCTCCTCCCAAGTTGCTTTGTTTCGGAGTTATTTTCTTTGATCACTGGTGGGCTTTGACTGTCCTTCTTCAACAGAAAACCTTTACAAAGTGAAAAAAGTTGAGTTCACGTAGGCATAACTGTGAAGTGCAGCTGACCAAAGGGACGCCGACTTGTTCTGTATCAGAGATGTCTCCACTGTGTGTCTGCTTTTTCTTTCCTTATTAATAATACTCCCACACCAATGTCTGTGTTACTATGCTTGGTATCAACATCAGACTTGTTAGCCTGTATTTATTCAGATGATTACACTTTGCCTTTGAAAATAACCATACTTCCCCACAGCTGGGGAAGGACTTTTTACTAGGGCATGTAGTGCCAGGACGAGGGGGAATGGCTATAAACTGGAAGAGGGCAGGTTTAGATTAAACATTAGGAAGAAGTTTTTCACTTTGAGGGTTGTAAGGCACTGGAACAGGTTGCCCAGAGAGGTTGTTGAGGCCCCATCCCTGGAGGTGTTCAAGGCCAGGCTGGACACGGCCTTGGGCAACCTGGTCTAGTGGGAGGTGCCCCTCTCTATACCAAGGGGGTTGGAACTCGATGATCTTCAAGGTCCTTTCCAACCTAAACCATTCTATGATTCTATGATTCTATACAAAAGTGGTTTTCACAGCATTTTTCTTACAATTTCAATAGTTATTAAAAGTTATTAAAATACTGTCAGCTATTGCTTTCTAGGCAGTGCCTTGAAAATCTGTGTGAAAATTATACAGAACTGCTAATTTAATGTTTAATTTCCATAGATACTATTTAATGTTGTCTTTAGATAATGTTAAAAATAAGGACACGAACTCAAAAATTTTATAAGTATTTCTCTTCTGCCTTTAAAACAAGGCCCCCAAATACTACATTTCTGATTATTCATTGACTTTTCCGAGTTCTGTCTCTTGATAGAAATGGATTTGTAATGGCTACTGGGATTTCTTTTGCTACTGCTGGATAGTTAAAATTACAAGGTTTTGTCCTGAAACCATCTTTTAATAAACCCTTCGTTGATACTTTCTTAGTATATCTGTATTCTTTGGCTGCTACTTTTCTTACAATAAAGTCTACATTATTAATTAAGTAGCTAATTTTTAGTATTGGTTTATTAGTTTTTTAAGTTGTATTGCTGATTTTGTCATTTAAAACAGTAAATCCATTTAATTACTGCTGAATTATGGCTTTTTTTATGGCGTTTGGGGCTGAACAGTGTCAATTTTCATTCATATTTTCTTGCTGGAATTCTTGCTTCCAAGTCTTTTTGTTCAAAATTATTTCTAGCTTTAGGTTGGTAGCTTTTTTTACTAGTTGCCTAATAAAAGTCCCAAATGGTTCAGGCATATGCTTAATCTGAGTTACATAATATGACATTTAAGTGAAGTTGAGTGTATATGTGCTTTGTAGACAAGGAGAAGGGCTGCTGAATTGGGCCAAGCTGACAAATATGAATTAGTCTGGTTAATTCCCTGGTGGGTGATTCTTATATTCTGGCAAGACAGTGCTTCAAGATCTGTAAGATTTTTGCTATATGGTATATGGTGAACCAAAAACTTTCTGCTTCTTGTTATCTTCATCTCTGAAATGCATGGTGAAAAAGGCATGAGCCCTTCTGGATCTTTTTTTTTTTTGCATGTTTGGAAAGTAGTTAAGCTTAGTTTTACTCTTGGTAAAAAAGTATATATATATTCTTTTATATATTGCCTTCTCTATTACACTTTATTGACAGAAAAATCTGTCAGATTTTAAAAAAAAGAGACAAACATGATGTTAAAAAAACATCTCTAAAAGTGACCTAAGCTGTAAAATTTTAAATTTTACTTAGTTCAGTTGGCAGGATAATATTTGTAAGTAATATCATTTATTAGAGAAGTGGGTCTAGATTAGTTGGTCTGTTAAAATATATTAATTCTTTGAACCTTGTCCTGCCTGTTAGGGTTACAGAAAGTTATCATTTGGGTTTAAATAGTATTCTTTGTAGTCAAATAATAGTAAATACTTATTGAACTATTAATTTTTTTTTCTTTTATTTCATTAAATATAAAAAGAAGAAAAAATTTTGTGTTGGCCACATGAATACATGGGTCATCATCCTGATGTAGGAAGAGAAACGATTTGGTTTCCAAATGAATACTGCAACCAATTGCTGGGCAGATGCTGAGATTCGTTAAACTGTGGAATGGATTGCCACAAGGTGTAAATGGGTGGATGGTGTAAATGTCAAAAGTTTGCACAGGTTCAAAAAGTTTTTAGACAAAGTTGTGGAAGAAAAATCTCACAGGGGCTATTAAGTAAAAAAATGGTCACCCCTAGCTTATGAAGCATCTGAGCTGCAAATGTTAGGATACCAAGCAAATATTCAGGGGAAGTATCACTAAATTAGGTTGGCAGTCGCTAGCTGGATACCGCGATAACGTGACTCCATGGTTCCAGGTCTCACCACGTACATCCCCGCAGACACTCTTATTGGGTGCATCAGTGCTGTAAGCTTGGCTCACTCCCTGTTTTGCTCACCAGCTCTGCTTCCCTTGTCATCCGTGCTGACCTCTTTGCTCCTGGGATCCCTTTTGGGTTGAAGCAGTGGTACTCTCACAGAGACGTGGGTCAGCTGGCAGGAAAACCAGCTCCAAAACCAGAAACAGTCTGAGTAGGGCAGCTCAGGGATTTATGGTGGGATGAAGTCAGAGGCGAGGAGAAAGGAGTGGAGAAGTTGACTCTTGGAGGTGCATGGTCAATACCCACAGTCTTACTCTGGAGTGGGATTAGGGGCAGCCTACATATATCTTTTGTGATTGATGGTTTTTCTATGGAGAGACACTGCCTGCTCGCATAATGTGCAGGGAAAGGTAAAGAGACTGTCATTACCCATGTGAAATGAGAGCAGGGAAAGGGGAGAAAAGCAGATGTAAATCAGATCTTTGACTTTCATAAGGGCAAGAGTCTGCTGAAATTCCGCTCTGATGCTCTTTTGGCACTAGCTGGCCTCACATGTTTGTTTGACATCTTACCTTCCTGACCCACTGCTGATGAGAGTGCCAGCCTGGGCACGCAGAAACCAGCGGGCTGCAGCCTCTGGTCTCCCAAGTCTCTGGCAGGAGTCCTTTGTGTCCCAGAGGTCTTAGGCCAATGGTCCTACCTCACAGACACACGACTTCAGCAGGCTGCTGGTGGGGTGGAAACAGTGGGAGAAGATGTCAAGTATGACCACAGTGGCAAATGTAGGGTTCAGGAGATGTGTCAGCAGTGAGCAGTGTATTGACAGCACGCACATCAAAGAGAGGGACCTACATGTCACCTTCTGGAGTCTGGGGCAGTGGTCGTGTACAAGGTGTAGGGTGTGTAAGCCTTGACAATGATGTGCCCAGGTGTGCCGGTGAGGAAGCAAAAGGGACCCTGGGACACGTACCAAGGCTGATGAGGCTCCAAGTGTGATGGCACATGGAGAGGAACGGGCTGCAGAGAGATGCAGGTTGTGCTGTGTTACTTGGCCTCAGAGGCAGGGATCACTCAGTGGTTTATAGGCCACTATGTTGGTTTTACACTTCCCGAAAGAACCCAGCATGCACCTGATCCAGCTCAGATTCATCTTTCTGAGATACAGACACAAAATTCCAAGTAACGTTTTGGTAACAGCACAGTGGGGCCTGAAATCACCTATAACTAAATAACGGTATGCTCTTTGTTTAACTAGAATGTTTTCTGCATGTGAAATTGGAGGAAATTTGGCATGTGAAATTTAGAGGAAATATGAAAGTAAGCTGTTATTGTAATTTATATTAAAAGTTTAGAAAATTATTAGTAAGCAACTTTATGTGTAAAATTGCTCCAAGAAGCATATAGATAGGTCAAGCTTTTAAATGAGCTTCATTTAAAAATTACAGCGATACCATGTCTTTTTTTTTTTAATACGCAAAACTCCTTACTTTTGCTTTCAGATTAAGAAATAACAGCATTCAATTAAAATAAGTAGTCAAAGACAATATTACAAAGAAGTATACATAGAGCCTTATAATGGATAGTGACTGCAATGTAAATAGAAAGGTTTCTGTCTTTCCTTAATCATCTCCACATAGTATTATATTTATATTAAAAAGCAGAATTAAGTAACAGTTGTGCATCTCCTCAATTAACTATGTCTCTTTAACTAATACATCTGCTTCCTGCCTTTCTCTATTTTCTTTCAATGTTCACCCTAACCCTTGAAATTCCTTAGTGTCTTGAAAAGTAACTAAGAAAAAACAACTATTGCAAAAAGCTACATCAAGCTACCAAGGGCAAGCTTTTAAATACTCCCAACTTCTCAAAAGGTCTAGGCTGAGTAAGAGGAAGTCTTACATGAGTAACAGCTTTTCTATGATTGAAAACTTTTACTTAACTCATTTCCTCATCTCCTAGAATGAAAATAAAGATGCCAAACCAATTCCACCCCAAACCCACATTCATGAATAGTTAAAGTTGACAGTATAGTTAACACATTAAAAGTATATAATAATGAAAACAAGCTTTATAAACTGAAAATACTTAATTGCCATTCTCATACATGAAATAAAGTCAGATGTGTGCAGGCATGGAAATGTACACAAATGTTACAAACCTTTGCTGGGCTCAATATTACAGTATTATGATAGAACTGAGTTTAATCTTTAATGTTATGGTGAACTTCATTACAAGCTATACAGTTTCACAAATTCTTTTTCAAAGCATCAAAAACCTAAAAAGAAACTGTGTACTATCAAACATGTGATGCTGGGTTTTGCAAAACACCTTTGCAAGTGTCTGGAACACTTTTTCTCTGTGCTAGTTTAACGAAAATCAATGTACAGGCTGCAGCTGTTTCCGCTGAGCTTGCTTTGATGTTGGAGCCGATATTTCTGGGCTTAAAAAAAAAAAAAAAAAGTTGTTTGCAAAATCTTCGCAAATGAGAATATTAAAAAAGACAAATGTCTGATCCCTCTTTAAGGAGAAAGATATATGAAACCAAACTGAACAAAATAAATAAAAGATTCCAAAGTGTAGCTTCAGCAGACTTCATTTACATATGTTACAATTCTCCCCTCACCCCATCATTTCTCCACAGTGCTGTCTCATCCTGTACTGAGATTAGGAACAGTAATCAGATGAAGAAAGGAATATCATGGACACATCAAAATAGTTATGAAGTTCATGTATAACAGTCATTTGTATCTTAGGACTATCAAAACAATAAAAAGTCTGATTATGCTGTTAGCTATTCTGTTAAAAGCTAATAAAACCCTCTGCTGAAGCTGATTCATTCTTACATAACTAACTGGAAGCAGATTTTAACCATAAAGAAGTATTATTAGTGATATTTATAATACAAGACAATAATAATTTTTACGTTCTTCATATGGAACTGTACTGTATTGGTGTTCTTCAGAACATCTGTCATGGATGAACATACTCCATTTTACAAATGAAATAAGGTTTCCCATAATAGATACATTATAATTATGATAAAACCCAGAATAAGATCATAGAATCACGCAATAACATAGCTCAGAAAGGATCTCTGGTGTCATTTGGCCCAAACCCCTGCTGAGAGCAGGGTTGACTTTGAAGTGAGATCTAGCTCTGAAGTTTGATCAGGCCACATGCGGCCTTTTCTGGCTGAGTTTGGAGCAACCCCCTAAGAACGAAATTCCAAGGCCTCCCTGGGCAACCTCTTCTGGTGTCTGGTCACCTCACTGTGAGTTTGTTTTCAAATTGAATTGGAATTTTCCTTCTTTTGACGTAAGCCTATCAGCCATTGTCCTTTTGCGGTCCACCTCTGAGGAGAGTGTGGCTCTGCTTTCTCTGTAACATCCTGGTAGGCAGTTGAAAATAGGGATAGTTCCCCTCTTAGCCCTCTTCTTATGACATCCGTTGATGCCTCATACATGTGAAGAGAGAATGTTTCTAACTTCTTGTTAGATGTTTCTAAAACTACATTTTGCAAGCCTTCCTCCTTTAAATGCCAGGTAGTACAGGCCTTTCTACTAAACTTGTGGGTCCCTCAAAGTGTGTAGAGCTAAGTAAATTCCCTTTAGCCCCATATTGGTAACCTAATGATGGTGCACTCAGTAGCATGCTAAACTTTGATGGCTGTACCTCATTTTGTGTTCAATAAAAGATAACATGAGAGATCATTAGAGTAACTATGTCAGATTAAATGTATTTTCTTGTACAAAAGTCAAGTCCCTTCAGGAATCATTGCAATTTACTTTGTCTCATGGAGAACAATATTTTCCCGCTAGACCTCAACACAAAGGGCCATTACAAAATGTAATTCATATTTCATATGTTCAGAAACGTTCAGCACAAATTACAAATGGAGACTTTAGTGAAGTATTTATGTTCTGTTACCAACAAGATATGTATAAGTAATATGTGTCCCAGGGCTCCAGCCTACACCGCTTACATTTATTTGTTACAGACTGCACTTATACTTTGCAGTTAAACATAAGGTAAGTCATGTTGCTTCTTTGAAAACATAGAAAAGTGCAGCGGACAAAAACATTATTGTTTCTGAGATTTTCCAACAGCTGCAGAATGAAGAAGGTGCCATACAGTGCTTAACTGTTAAAACAGCGAACCCAAACTTCAAAAGACTCTTCGCAGAACTTCACCTCTTTCACCCTGAAAAACTGGAGGCATTTAGAGACTAAAATGAAGCCCTTAGAAAGGGCCAGTGAAAACCATTCTGCCCAATTTGGAGTAACAGCAAGAGTACGTGTACTGGTAAGGAAGTGACACGCAGCCCTTGCGATGACCTTCCCCCTCCAGGAGGCATTTCCACCAGGAGGGGTTAGGCAGGGGGAAGGTTTTTTGTTTGTGATTCAGTATTTTCAGTGTGGGAACAGCTTTCTGTAGTGTTCGGAACATGCAAATGCAATGTTTTAAGTACTAAAAAGTAGCATATAGAGCTTGTGGTCTTTGAAACAAAAACCACAGGTCAATAAAAAGATCCATGTGGCAACCAAAGTTTTCTTGCAGAAAGGTTTAAACACTATTGTGTGTATTGATAATTTTACCCTGTTAAACCTGCTAGAGAGGCCCAGAGTGCTACCGTCTCATAAAATGGTAGTTGTTTTTTTTAAAACAGGTTTCTATTTGATAGAAGCTGGTGCATCCAGAAGTAATATTCTGTTAGACAGAATCATCAGACAAATGGTTTTCTGTTTCAGGATTATTCTGTTGTTCTTTTTATTGTGCTTCCTTAAAATCACAGTTTATATAGTTTTAGTAACAGGACAGTTTAAAACTGCATTGACGTTTGAGTTTTGCAATTCTTGAATTTCAATTTCAAACAAATTGTGAGGGCTGGAAATTATAGCAAGACCAAGTCAGGAAAAGCAGAGTATCTGACAATTATAATCTCGTATTTTCATTGCTAAGCAATTATAAATTCAAGAAAGTAGACATCTCACCCTGCAATATTAATTTTGACTCACACTCACTAGCTGTTACTGTCACAGTATTTTTCCTTCATTCAGGTGAGTCACCTATCAGGGACCACATTAATGTTTCTCTTCCAACAATATGATAGTCAGCAGTGCAGCCAAGCAGCAGGGTGCGTCAGTGCCTAATTCCAAAATCTAATTCCTAACTTTACTCTCAGACTGCACTACAGAGAGAGAGAATCCCTCCTGATTTACCCCCCCGCCCACACACACACACACACGCACTCCCACGCTGCTCGTTCTTCCCCGGAGGCAGCAGTAGTGTCTGTGTGTGTGTGTGTGTGTGTGTGTGTGTGTGTGTGAATTACACATGTGTATGCACACACCATTTTGAAAATAAATCTCAGAGAGTCTGGATCAACGTGGAGGCACAGCACCATTTGTGACTGATATTTTGCATTTTTTGGGGGGGAGAAGGCCAAAATATTAACACTCTTTTTATCTGGGCATGCTGACAACCCTAGTGCTCCCCTCTCACACCCATGCCGATAGTGATAATGACTTGCTAATCTCTTATGAATCTCCCAGGGAAAAAAAGCCAAACAGCTAATAAGACTGTTCAGTATAAATGCATAGGAGAAGAGCAAGTTGCACTAGAAATGGAAGTAGCAGCAAGACTCATGCCAAATTATTACCTCCACTGACACTGTCCATGTTTTTGAAAGGATGTGGGGAAACTGCAGAAAACAACCAAATTCAAGAGCAGGAAAAAATACCATAAAACATGAAATTTGAAGGGCTCAATTAGCTTATAAAAAAAGGAAACTGAGAAGTGATATGAAGGCAGTATGATTAAAGGCAGAAAATTTCCAATAATAAAGAATTTTGTAAAATTCAGTGTATAATCACGTAATATACAATGGGAGTTAAAAACAGGCACATTCAAATTACCATGGGAAGCAATGGATTCTCCATCTTCACATCCAAAATTTATAGATTCC
>NW_009648657.1:892476-895540 GCF_000708025.1 Charadrius vociferus | reverse complement strand
CACCTTATGTTATAGGCGGAGGGAACAACATGATCATTGCATAGTCCCCCATAGTTGTAGCATTTCTGAGGTTGATAGAGTTGAGAAAGTCAAAGAGGAGCTCAGTTGTTCCTAAACAACTGAAGTGGGAACCTTTTAAAAAACATTACTGGATACATTAGTAAATAAAACATGTGCTTACATTTTAATAAGAGTAAATTAAAATGTGCTTACATTTTAATAAGGTTTTCTTACTGAACCACAGTATCTACGCTCATCTGCTAGAGTGTAAATCCTAGCGCAACATAACAGGGGTGATTTCTGTCAAGAACAACAACATGTGACATAGAGGTGAGATGAAACAGAGGTTTAAACAGTTTTGCAGAAGATAACAAAAATGTAGGAATAGCTAAATAAACAGCAATAAGTGTGGTATGATACAGATATTCCACGTTACATGGAAGTAAACAGTCTCTTCCACCAAAGTGTCGTTGCTAAAACAAGAGATGATACCATTTTAGGCTTCATTTTGGTTAGTGATAAGGACATTTAAGTGAAATAGTAACCAGAAAGAAAACTCAGTTTAGTGATCACAAGTCAATTCAGTTTTAGCTAAATGTAAGGCTAAATACGAACAGATCTGTAGCTAAGTAAGAAGGTAAACCTGAATAAACAAAGGGAATCCAGGTAGAATGAAGTCTCAGGGCCTTCAACATCAAACCCAAGGTGCCAATGTTACCAAAATTTGTCTCAAACGTAATGGGGAAAAAAATGATGGGAGCAAACTGGATGAATAATCATTTAAAGAAGGATGTTAAGAGCAGGCAGAGACTCAACATGAAGCAGACCTTGCAAAGAGCAGTAAAACAAATGACAAAGGACTAAAGGAGAAGTAAAGCTGCTACACAGTGACTATTTAGCCTCTAGATGGAAGGCGTTTTCAGTTTAGCCTCAACACTAAGTGAATACTTTGATTCAGTTTCAAATAATGTGATGTTTTAGTGGGAGCAAAAAGAAAATGGAAAATGTTAATAAGATTATTGAAACATAAAAACCTTCAACTGAGACAGGAGTAGCCTCAAGAAATGTTATTGCGTTCAGGCTGGGGGAGATCAAATAATCTCAAGGAACTGGCAAAGGAATCTCCTGTTAGAGCATCACAACAGAAATTTTTCAACAGTCTTGCACTCAGATGAGGAGAAAGATATTAGCGTATGAACTGGTGTTGGGATGACTGAGAATGCGATTTAAAAATAGTGAATGTAGTGTCTCTTTTACAGAATGAAAAAAAATGTGACCTAAACCAATTGCAGGTCTTCCAAGTTTCCAACCTCGTCTCAAGGGTATATTATACTTTGTAAGAATTTCTGAAAGAAGAGATGAAAAAATAAAAAAAAAAAAAGAAAAGAGAAAATGATATGAAGTGTAATAAGAACAAATCAAAACAAAGTCTTATGGGACTGACCTGTTGAGATTGATACACAAGCAAACAGAGGGAGTAGATTTAGTTAGTTTGATCTGCATTAGTGGACCTGAAAAAGTGCCACATGGGAAACCTCAAGAAAAATTGAGATAATGGGAGTTATTGGAGAAAGTGTAAGTGAGGCAGGAAGCAAGGAAAATAGGTGAGCAAGACTGGAACGGGTAGTGGTGAAAGGGGTAGATTGAAATAAAAGGCTGAAATGTTACTAGTTAGGCTCATGAACTTTGGAGTCAACCTTATTTAATATTTTCATGATTGAACATCACAATTCCATTTGAGTTATTCTGATGACACTGGTACAAAGTTGAAAGCTTCATCAACACTGAAGACTTCTGGAATACAACAGGGATGGGCAGTAGAGATTGAGAAGGGCTAATGACGTTGCATATTGACATTGTAAGGCTTTACTGAGTGTACTGCAGGCTATTGGACATGGCAGGGGCATTGGAACTAGATGATCTTTAAGCTCCCTTCCAACCTAAACCATTCTATGATTCTTCTCACCCATGCCCAGAAGCAATAAACTGAAACTGGGTCAGATGCACAGAGAGGCTACTAAGACGACCAGAAAAACAGAGAATCCGTCTTTATGGAAAGGACATTGCAGAAGGCTGACTTGTTTGTCTAAGTAGGTTGTAGTGTTGAGGAGGATACGATTGCTATCTATAAATATATCAAGGGTGTAAACACAGTAAGGGGAAATAACTATTGAAATTAAAAGACAATGCTGTCATAAGAAGAGATAGACAGAAAAAGATTATAAACGCAGTTAGACCTGAAATTAGAAGAACGTTCCTAAACATTGTCCTAGTTCTTCCAGAAAAGTCATTGCAGTTAAAATGACCTAACTTTGCAATGAAACCAAATACATTTATTATTATTATTAGCCAACTGGAAAAGGGCAAACATAATCCCTATTTTCAAAAAGTGAAAGAAGGAAGACCGGGGGAACTACAGGCCAGTCAGTCTCACCTCTGTGCCTGGCAAGATCATGGAGCAGATCCTCCTGGAAACTCTGCTGAGGCACATAGATAACAAAAAGGTGATTGGTGACAGCCAGCACAGCTTCACCAAGGGCAGGTCATGCCTCACAAATTTGGTTGCCTTCTACGAAGGGGTTACATCGTCAGTGGACAAGGGAAGATCAACAGATGTCATCTACCTGGACTTGTGCAAAGCATTTGACACCATCCCACACGATCTCCTGGTCTCTAAATTGAAGAGACATGGATTTGACAAATGGACCACTCGGTGGATAAAGAACTGGCTGGATGGTCGCACTCAAAGAGTTGCGGTCAACAGCTCAATGTCCAAGTGGAGAGAAGTGACGACTGGCGTTCCTCAGGGGTCGGTACTGGGACCTGTATTATTCAACATTTTTGTTGCAGACATGGACCGTGGGGTCGAGTGCACCCTCAGCAAGTTTGCCCATGGTACCAAGCTGTTTGGTGAGGTAGACATGCTGGAGGGGAGGGATGCCATCCAGAGGGACCTGGACAGGCTGGAGAGGTGGGCCCAAGCCAACCTCATGCAGTTCAACAAGGCCAAGTGCAAGGTCCTACAGCTGGGTCGGGGCAATCCCAAGCACAAATACAGGCTTGG
>NW_009648657.1:861990-892399 GCF_000708025.1 Charadrius vociferus | reverse complement strand
GTGAGACCCCACCTGGAGTACTGCATCCAGCTCTGGAGTCCTCAACATAAGAAGGACATGGACCTGCTGGAGCGTGTCCAGAGGAGGGCCACGAGGATGATCGGAGGGCTGGAGCACCTTTCCTATGAGGAGAGGCTGAGAGAGTTGGGGCTGTTCAGCCTGGAGAAGAGAAGGCTCCGGGGAGATCTTATTGCCACCTTCTAGTACCTAAAGGGGGCCTACAGGAGAGCTGGGGAAGGACTTTTTACTGGGGCATATAGTGACAGGATGAAGGGGAATGGATATAAACTGGAAGAGGGCAGGTTTAGATTAAACATTAGGAAGAAGTTTTTCACTTTGAGGGTTGTAAGGCACTGGAACAGGTTGCCCAGAGAGGTTGTTGAGGCCCCATCCCTGGAGGTGTTCAAGGCCAGGCTGGACATGGCCTTGGGCAACCTGGTCTAGTTGGAGGTGTCCCTGCCCCTGCCAGGGAGGTTGGAACTCGATGATCTTCAAGGTCCTTTCCAACCTAAACCATTCTATGATTCTATGATTATGTCAATGTTGTGATACAGTTTTTTGAAATCAAAGGCCAGGACTCAAGGAAGGTCCTAGTACTATGTTCCAGTGAACTGTATTTCAGATCTTTTTCAGCTAGAGGAACAGAGTGATGGCTACAGGACACAATTTATATGCACCTTCTTCTGTGTTTCTAGGAGTATAAGTACCTGCTAATTTTGAGGGACAAAAGTAGACTATTTTTTTCCAGGGTGGGAATAAGACTAAAAATGTGCATTTTTTACCAAAGGCATGCAGTTTCTGCCATGCTTTCTGCTACTGCAGCTTATGAATATATAGCTTGACTTTTGGAGTTATTTGTAGTAGAAGTTTGTTCCACATGAAGAAAAAATGGGCTACAAAGTTAAGACTGGACTGGAGAGCAAAAGTGTAGTGTCAGATGGAGAAGTTTACTACAGACATACATTTGGTAGGAAGTAGGAACTTTGGGCCCAGTTGTGGCTGACGATGCAGTTCCTGTATCTCTTACAGCTAGGCCTGTGACACACGTAGCGTGACAGCTTTCCACTTTTGATGGAAAAGCACCAGAACGAACTAAAGACTTGGGATTATATGTAGGACTCTGTGCTTGCCTTTCATGCAGTGAAGGTATCGTGAGAAGTTGTGGGGACTATGAAGTCAATATTGACTGTGAACGACTGCTGAGGAGGGTAACCATTGCATCCCCTGGGATCAAAAGAATAATGGAACAAGAAAATGTAAGGAGTAAATTATATCTGCTATCTGGATGACCCTAACTACAGCGGAGAATTCAGAAAGATGCTTAAAGATCCTTAAAGTTTGAAGAAAGTTCTGAGAAGATTTCAAAATTTCCTGGGGAGATTGTATAAATTCAGAATGAGACCATGCCAGCTCAACAGAATATCTCAGAACCTGGCGAGTTTCTAAGTGGCTATTCTAAGCTGCTTTTACAAAATTAATTTCAAATGTATAAGCTTCAATCACTCCAAGATCTGGCTTAACTCCAGTTCCACCGGTGCAGACTCACAAGGAAGCCAGAGCAATGCTGCATATGTCATTGTCTCCAGAGACATGGCTTCTACGTGCACCTCCTGTGCTGGGCAACCAGCAAGGCTCATCCACTGCACAGGGACAAAATTTCAATTTGTGTTTTGTTTTTTCCTTTGGGACAGCAGTCGGAATGATGTTGTGACCTTAGCAGTTATGTGTGAAGAATTCATCAGAATTGACTTTAGATTAACCAAAGCATTGTTGTTATGCATTATAGAAGAAACACCATATCTTTAGTACTTACCTAACATCAATGTTATGTAGCAAGAGCAAGAAATTGAGAATCTAGGGAAAAAAAAATATGCATAAACTCTTTTCTTTCTTAATTTAGCTATATGGACATCTGTTGAAATTAATACACCCACACATGGACACACAAATCTAGTGTTCTTGTCTACCAGCTTAAATACAATGATACCTTTACAATTGTATGTTTAGACATCTCATATCTTATGATTCTTCCTCTATCCCACTGTTGGGATTTAGGATTGGAAATAAGATTTTTTTTTAAATTTAAAACAATAATCAGAGACGGGGTGGAATTTGTCAGTCAATCACATAACACTGGGTGGCAATTTCCTTCCAAAATAGTTTTGGAAGGAAATATTTCCAATATCACCTTCCAATACAGTCTTATATGTGTAATAGATGTTAGAGGGAGAGGATGAATTTGGTAATGCCACAATGTAAAGAGAAACGTGTTTGCTTAAATGAACCGTATTGTGGAAGGAGAAAATAAGTAGAAGAAAGAAAGTTTTGACCGAATAATTAACTGAGATTCTATTGCTTGTTATTTTCCTCTTCATATATCCTCTGCATGAAGAAATAGTTAATCTGAAGATGTTAGTATTGAAAAGATTATGGGGAAGCAACTGTAACATGGGGAAATGTCTGATTTTCCCATTTGAAAACTGTTTTGGTGTTGTTTCTCTAGAGATACCGCATTTGTAGTTTCATTCCTAGCTGAACTTTCTGGTTAAATTGTTAATGCAGTCCAAGCATGTCTTTGAGGACATCTGAATCATCACCACTTTTAAAGGCGAGTTACTTATTTCAGTATTGAAAGATGGGATTAGAAAACTATCTGTGGGTAAATATTAAGAAGAAGAACAGGAACTAAACCTCCTCTTATACGAAACACAGGCTATCGATTCTGCTTAAAATATTTCAGGCGCTATTCTACTAAAGCTGCCACCTCCCAGGGCTACTGCCCCTCCCTCTACCTCAGCTGTACGCCATGCCTTCCCTTCCACCCCTTTGCATGTGCAGAGGTGATCCTTTTCTGCAAGTTGATCTGCCCAAAACTTAATCACTGTCTTTGTAAAGTTTCAACTGGAACTGGCTATTCACCTGTTTGCATTAGTGCCAGTGCAAGGCACAGAGTAGAAACGTGCTCTCGGTTGTGCATCAGCACCAGAGCAGATGAAATGTCCATGGAACTCCATCTGCAGTGGTTCAGTCGTTCACTTTGGCAACAGGTCACGTTCACACAATTCCCTTCTTTCACTGTGGAGAGTACAGACAAATCTTACTCTTAAACACTGTCCTAACCACTAAGAGAAGGAATATTTGGAAAAAGGAGAAGACAAATTCTTGACTTTTTTTCTTTACAGCATTTCCTTTTCTAGCATAATCAACCATTTTTAAAAGCAGGTGAGAACGCTGTGAACACTATATATAGTTCCACTCTGCAGGCAAGCACCCTCAATACCAAGTGGTGGAGTTGTTCTTACAAGCTGACTCTTTATCACAGTGATTTCAGGCGAAATGAAACTGCTATAGCTGGGGACACTGGGAAAATGGTGCCTCAAAGGGAATTGTAGGCCAGTGGTTAGGATGCTCTTCAGATGAGTACAAAACACTAGCTCACATCCTTTGTGCACATATTACAGCAGGTGGTTATATAAAATGCCTCATCTTTCTAAACAGTGCAAATATAACAACTTTTTTTGTTTAGTACCTGAATCCATTATTTGTGAAATACCCATTTTTGTGAAATACCCATTATTTTTGAAATCGTGGTTGTAATAGGGCTAGGTGGGGAAAAATGTTTGATGCGACTTTCGACAAAATCAGTAGGGAGCTTTTTTCCCTAAAATGCCTTGATTTTGCTCTGTGTTTCTGCTTTAGTGAAAAAGTGGCCTAATACTGAAAAATTATCAGCTCGAAGGCAACAAAATTAGAAGATTAAAAAGTCAATACTCCCTAAAAGATAGAAGCATATCTCTATGTTGGGAATGACTGCAAGTATTTCCAAGGCATAGGCAGAAAAAGAGGATCCAAACTATAAAGAACAATAGGA
Organism: Charadrius vociferus; assembly: GCF_000708025.1. NCBI lineage: Eukaryota > Metazoa > Chordata > Aves > Charadriiformes > Charadriidae > Charadrius > Charadrius vociferus. Next base: position 888,528 of record NW_009648657.1, on the reverse strand, counting down.
AACCTATTCCAATTTAAAGGAGATAATGAGAAATGTAGAATATTTTCCCATTATTGCCAAGGGAAGTACTGAAGAAAGTGATATCAAAATTGGTTTCCTGGAACAACAGGAAAATGTATGAGGCTTTTGTATTCTTCATCCAGTGTCCTGTGATCTTTAGATTGTGTATATGTGTTTAGGAAATGGTCTAAATTGATTCCTGCCATCTCAAGCATACATGGGATAAGAAGGAACAGGTAAGAAGCCAGCTCACATCAGTGGGAAGACTTCCACCGGCTGCAGCAGCCTTCAGATTAAACATTTCCTTCAGATGCAAAAAAAAATTAGTTTATTTGGTAAGTACTTTTGTCAATTTAGGTCTATAATGTCTAACTCAATGTTTTTAATTTTTGGCATTTTTATACTAATGAAATATTTCCCAGATTGTGTGCAACCTTCCCAAACAAAGTAAAGACTCTCGTGTACTCTGTGTAGCGTTTCCCCTGCATGCTCTGCCCTCAGTATGTGAAATTAGACCTAGATGTCCAAAACGACAGCCCGTAACTCTTCACGTGGCAGTCACAGGGACCAAGAATAACTGTGCACTGCTGCTTATGAGAATGGTCTCAGATCTCCCTGATAAGACAGATACCGCTGCAGTTACATTACTAGAACTTGGGAACATATAATACAGAATGATGAAGTAACTGGGGTTTATTCTCAACAAAATTATAGTGAAAAAAACCCCCACAATTACTAGTTCTGCACCATTCATTGTGATCCAAATTGATGATTATTTTTTTTTGTTACTTCCTACAGAAAGATCAGAATAAAGAAAAACTTTATTGAATAAAGATTCTAGGAAATAATTCAATAAGCCATGTTTCAGTCTCACACTCATCTGCTGTAAATATCAATATAGGGCCAAATTCTTTTGGCTTTATCTAAGCAAAGCCGATTTCAGTTAGCTTGCTGGGGTTATGTATCCCAGATTTGCCACAGAATATATAACAAATGCAAAGTGCAACCTGATTTGAATGAGCCATGCCTACTGGGAGCTGGGAAACAGGAAAACAGTGAAAATTCAGTTCTTTGAGGGAAGAAAAAGAAAATCTTACTTTTTTATTATAGTCTTTGATTTAAATTATTATAGAGTTGCAATTAAGAATTACATTCTTTTAATCTGAAAATAAGTCTCTCTTTCAATGATATAAAGTGGTACTTGATTCAAACTGTGCGCTAAAAGTTTGTTTCATTGCATCGTACATTTTAAAACCATATTGTGCGAGTCTGTTTACTTCACATTTGTCCTCTTTCGCCTGCCTTTTTTGCATAATATATTGGTAAGTAATAAGAAGCAGCACTGCAGCTACAATTTAATGGGAAACACAACTGTTTATTGAACCAGATACCCATTATTAATTTAACAACTGAATACAAACGCTTCTGGCAATAAGTGCAATAATTCTGTTTCCTTGATTACTTAAGGTTTGCCATTGGTTTCAGTGGAAGCTTAATCCAACCCTCAGAGGGGAGAAGTGCTGCTTTTTAACACTTGTGAAGAAAGAACAAGTACCAACCTAATTCGGTTATCCTGCTTGCATTCCCTCTGACATCTTTTATACACATCTCTCATGTGGTTTTAGGAAGAGATTAAAACTACTCTCTTTTTCATCATTTTCCTAATATTTTACTACTCAATTGGAATGCAAAATATGTGCAGGAAAGAGGCTACAAGCAATTTTATGTAATGAATTATCAGATATCATAGTAAGTGAAAAAAAATCCCATCTTTATCTTGAAATTGTATTACCTACGTTTTTTCTAGCAATCATTCAAATTGGAGCACTGCATAATGGAGCCTGTAAAGATGTGTACATTTCAAAGCTAATCTGGAGAGAGAGGAGTTACACCAGAGACTAATTTGGCCCAATGAGACTCTAGAGGGCAGTCTTGGTATAGTAAAAGGAATATATATTTTTCTGTCATTAGAAACCTCACTCATGTAGACTGAGTACAAAATGTTATAAGATAGTTAAAAAGATGCAGCTATTTTTAACAATGATTTTAACAAAGTTGTTTAATTGTGTATGAAATATGAATACCTTTTGATGTAAGGTAGTAATTGACAATAACAATGTAATCCAAAATCCAGTATATTTTTTATACTGTCAAGTAGGATATCCATAGGGTATACTGAATGCATCAGAACCAAAAGTAAAAAATATGGTTTCCCTTTTGGTTTTAAGCTGGTTCAAGCACTAGTCAATTCATACAATGCATTTCCATCAGCAGTTTAAAGCTCTACCGAAAGTCCACCAGAAGTCCTTTGCTTAAAGAGAGCAGAATAAAATTCAACATGGAGCGCAGATGCAAATTTAATGTCAGTTTTTAAAAGATGTGTTTTACTTTATAAGTAATTAATCTTTATACACAAGTTTTGACTATTGTTGGCAGAAATCAAAATTGCGTGCCTTGTAAATTTTTAATCGAGCAATTCTTAGATTAAAAAAATGCATTAGTCACTTTGACTATGTTTAATATTTTAGAAGAAGTTGTTCTGCAAGAAAACAAATCATTGGTAATGAAAAACAATGTGCAGCTTGTAAGTACTTACTGTGCAAACTTTTCAAACATGTAACCTTTGTTTCTTTGCAGGCAAACAATATTGAAGGCTTGTTGTAAAAGAGGAACTTACTTCCCGTGTAAGACTTTCATCTGTATATTCCAAAACATTTAGAAGGGAAAAGAGAATCATTATTGCCATTTTATAGAGGGGCGCTGCTTTCTTGGTTGGCTACAGCAGTCACGCTGAAAACTAGTCTGCGTAACGAGTCAAGTCAAGTGACCGTAGCTGAGCCAGTTTGGGTCACGCACACAAGGAGGATGAAAGATGGGAAGAGGTGCTAGACAGACCACAAGCCAAGCTGCAATCCCATAAACTTCTGCTCAGCTGTCCTTCATTCCTGAAGCAATTAAACTTCCTAGATGACCCCGTCTTTGACCCTGAAGATTTTGAGGAGCGAAGAGTCTTATTTCTGCCCATTCTCCAAGCAGGAGGGGCTTTTCTGCTCCAGCTCTGCTTGGCTGTGCTAGTGCTTGAGCTGGACTGCGAAGCTATCTGATTCTCTGCCCATGGCACGTGGGAGGTTGATCAGCTGAAGTCTTGGGGCCTCTCTACAGACTGAATTCCGTAGCCAAAAAAATAGCTGCATGCATTTAAAACACAGACAAAATAACCTCCACATTTAAGAAAAATTATCACCTGGTTACAGACCTTTTTTTTCAATCCAGCAAGAGGAGCATTCACTCAGTATGTTGAAGTTGGATTCAGTCCCCTCTCTGGCCCAGGAAGCTTTAAACCAACATTTCGAGCAAGTTTGCTCTTCCTATTTTAGTGGGATGTGAACCTACACATAAAAAAAAATTTAAAAAACAAAAAAAAGTATCATAGGGTTAGTGGGAGATATAAGGCGGAGCTTGAAGAAAGATACGTTGTAGGGATCTCCATGCTAGCCATAGGCAGGCTGGGATGCCCTACCTGTTAGATGAGGCAAGAAGTATTTGCTGAACAATTCTGCCTCTTCTGCAGGGTTATTACCATTTTTAACACTGTAAATCTATCCTTGGCTTGTGCTGATGCTATGTATTAAAATAATAGTAATAATGATTTGCTATATTGGAAGTCCTATTCTTTTTCTGCTTGCGGATGTGTCTTTCGCCTTTCCCTGAAAGTATGCAAAGAAGCTTTCTCAAGTTATGGGTATTTTTGGTTTGGTATTTGCATTTCAAAACTGGATCCATAGTTCCTGGCGATCAGTGCTCATGCTGTTTTGCGGTCTCTCTGAAACTAGGATTTTTTCTTTCATAAATTAAAGATATATAAAAAACCAACCTACTGAACAACAACTATGCTATTCTTTGCCTACCAGAAAATGCCTTCAGATTCCTATTGATGCAAAGGGCCCTTACAGAGATTTTCTTCTGATATCCAGTTTCTTAGTTCAAATTATCATTGATTTTGTGTAATACTTGATTAAGATTAATACAAAAGAGCATAAAGTTTAAAATAAAACCAAACTTGCAGTCTTCTCTGTTCTCAATTTCCCACAAAGTTTGCTAAAGCATAAACTGTAAGAAACTTCATATATGCTTATGGTTTTGAAATACATATATATCACATGAAGCAACTAATGCTTTTGTCAATTTTGTTCTTTTAAAGGGAGAAGTGTTTATTAAAGACTGGGTTCTTTTAAGATATAGTGATTTGTAAAATACTGTCAGTAAGGCTTTTATGTACAAGTCTCCTCCAGCGAATAAAGAAAAAGATCTGCAGGAATATTTATGATTTCCTCTTAGGCAATTAATTTAATTATAAAAAAAAACCAAAAAACCAAAACAAACAATCCAGGAAAGCAATGTGTATTTCATGAAAATTTACTTTTCTGTTACAATTCATATAGTTATTACTAGTCCTAATAACCCTAACTCTCACAGAAGTGAAATTGTTGAATACTAAAAACAATGCTTATTCTAGAGAAATATAACAGACAGCAGAGTATATGGAAAGCGGTTTCCTTTAAACGAGTACTACATTCTCATTATGTAAGTCCGCAATTTTAAAGAATGTTAAAACAGAGCAACTTCCTGTAAAGAATAAAAAATACTACTTTACAAAGATGAGGCCTTTATCCAAATCAGAGCTCTTTGCCTTATTCTCAGTTCACATAGCATTTTTGTGAACCACATTATGAATTTTTAACTGACAGTCTCGGTAGCAGTACTACCAGAGTTTCACTGTTGTGCGATATTCAAGTGGAAAAAATATAAAATTTAAAAGCTTTTTTTCTTCTTTTGTGGGGAAACTGTCAACATAATAAAATGACTGCAGTTAACATTCTCAGTCTTAAAATATAGACTTGGAACTACAGACTTTTGTTGCATCTTACCAGGTTCCTGTTGATCTTTCCCCCATCAAAGAGAACTCACGTACCATAAGCAAAACCAGCTGGGCTAGCACGGCACAAATGAGATGGCAGGACAGCATATGGCAAAGGAGAGAAAAAGGGAAGATCCTGAAGTCAGTACCGCCACTGGACACCTCCAGTGGAGGCACCATAGCAGAACAGCAGTTTTGTCTCGCCTGGAGTTTGTTGGGTCTTTGTTGCTTCTTGTCAGACCTGGCTAGAGATATCACCTTTCTTTACTGGTCCTGGTGGTAGATCTATACCAGCAACTTGGACATCCAAAAAAAGCCCCAGATATACATATAATTTACTTTAGATATATACTTATAATATATATATATACACATATACATATAATAACGAGGTTCATAAAATTATTTCACCCAGATGCATCCTCAGTTCTTGCCCTTGTGAGCATTTGGTAGGACACACTAATTTCTAAGGAAAAACTTCATGGAAGTCTACAGGTCTCTAGGTGCCACACATTCCTATAGATGGAAACTAAAATGCCTAAATCCTTATCATCCACAGGTTGGGCCTCTCTAGGTGTTCTCCTACCGCCTGTCAAAGTATGCAGAAAGGGAAAGTGTACACTACAATAGTCCCTTAAAGTGAAAAAAAATATGCATTTAGATACACTGGATTAAGAATAAAAATGTGAAAGAACTTAATAATACCTGAAGTAACAATATAATTTCTTGAAAGTTTTCAATATTGTGGTAGATTATATCATCTAACAAGGTTCAGATTGCTGAGAATAAAAGCATGTTAAAGATAAGATAGGGTTTGGGTACCTCGTCCTAAAGCAACAGATGATATGATAATATTTTTTTTTTTGGGGGGGGGGGTTGTGCTGCATTCCAAACCTTTTGAAGATGAGTTAGTTGTTTGTAGCAACAGCTAGGCAATTTCTGGTAAAAAGGTTAATAACAAACTAAATCAATATAACAGTAGTAAAAGAATTGGTTACAGTCTGTTGATCTCAAATGGTAATTGTAAACGACAATACATAATCAAATGGATATATTGTCCATAACACAGGTTACCTCAATATTGATGGAACTGTAAATAATGAGGTGCCTACATGGCACAGCTGGATTTCTTACAAATTTGGGTGCAAATTACCATTATATGTTTGGGTTCAGAGAAGTGCAATATACATCACACACATACAACATGATGGGGAGGGTACAATGTCATTTTAAGGGAGAGGAAAACACTGTGTATTAGAAAGCAGCAACTGAGAAGCATTTATATTCAGCTATTATTGAATACCAATTGAACTTGAACCCTCCTGTCCAATGCTGAGGCTAAGAGTACATTCTTATAGTCCTTCACAGACAGATATTATCCATATCACTTAGCCCGTGTTCCAAACCAAGCAAAACTCAGCAGCATGAATGCACTGTATAGACAAAGTCAGTACATTGTGTCTTGCTCAAGGCTTTTTGCCTGCACTTAACAAAGTACTAACTAGAGCCATGTGGCCACAAGATGCATTAGAAAGTGGAGCTGAGCTTGCTCATCCTTGCCTAAAAAAAAATAAAATGCAATGGTACCCTACAGACAGCTAATCTGATCTTGGAGGGAGAGATCTACTTCAATATATGTAAAAAAGGAAGAGATACTCAGTAAGTTTAAGGAGGTGCAACATTAAGACCGCCCTCCAACTGACAGCATCTGCGTTCTGACACTCCATGGTTTCAAAAAGGTATATTGATAAGTCTAATAATAGAAATTTCCCTAATTATCGCTTCTGTAAAATTGACGGTGCCCTCTGAGGCAGTCAGCCCCTGCTTTAGCCTGTTCTCCAATATGAAACACAGCTCAGCAGGGTTTGCAGCGGTTGCAGGTGTTTCTGCAGCATGCTGGGTTGGAAGCCAGCCCTTCCAGAGACACTGTTGGTACCTCCAGGTAAGGGCAAGCACAACCTTGCAGGACTGAGGTGCTGCATGTTGTTTGTGTACACTGTCAGAGTACATGGAATAATTTTAACCAGAGGTGTAATTGCGTCAGCCTCTGCAAGAATTTTGTTAGGCGTAACCTTGAACTCCCAACTATTTTTCTAGTCATTATACAAAAATCACATGAATATAGATAGAAACACTGTTGACTGTCTCATCTGACTGCACATATTTACTTCTCTAGGAGGGGGGATCCTGTTTTTTCTGCTTTCAGGGAGGAAGAGAAAGATTGGAGAGACCTAGGTCCTGAGTGAGAAATCAAAACAGAATACGCAATGCGCCTGACTTCTATTATACTCACACGCGGATACTAACATAGGCTCTGCAAGTGGGTGCTTTTAGTCAAGGTCATTATCACAGTTGGGTGTGCAGAGACCTTGTGCTGTGGCAACGAGTCCATGATTTCCCCTCCCGAGCGGAATAACTAACAAATAGCTACAGCTGAAGATATTCAGGTATGAATTAAGAGAGATGTAAATCACTGTCAAATTAACAAGGTTGACAAAGTGGTTCAGAAGTTCAGCACTGCTCTCTGAAAGTGTGAAAACATAGTGCAGAGAATACAAATGAAACCTGCAGGACTCCTCTTAAGGATCATTAATCTTCATACCATGCTAAAGTTCTACCCAAAGTGTGTTTACAAAAACTGCCAATAGACATTGGTTTTGATCTGTAGAAAACCTCAAAAATATTATAGATGTGCTTTTCTTTAAGGTACTGGGGCAAGGGCACCCGACAGCCATTTAAAGGGCATTTGGGTCTTGGCAAACACAGCATGCTAGATCTGAAATGCAAGGGTTGTCTCTGGAGCAGAGTTGAGAGACCCCTAGCTGGCTCTTCTCTGTACAAGGGGAACCTTAGCTGGCAAAGGGCTAAGGAATAATCTTTTCAAGTATAAGGGAATTGTCTCAGATGGTGATTAATTGGGAAGGAGTGGCAATTCTTCTATCATGAACATGCTAGAGGATTAGGTGTCTTGCTCTTTCCCGTCAGGATGGAAGATTATTTGCGGTTGAAAAGACTTGAGTGCTAGCAACGTCAGCACTATTACTTTTGTTAATCTTGATGTGGTGCGATGTTTCTTATTTAATGCTTGTTATTTGTATATCTTTATGCTGTGTAAAAAAGAGCTGCTGCCTTAACTTCCAATTACGGTGTGTGACTGAAGTAATGTGAATGGGATGACGGGAGTGGGAGTACAGCAGCACTGATGAGTTCTTTCTTTCTGCCTTCTGCTGCTAAGCAGTTGTCATCTTGTTTATTCTCTAAAATTACTAATTGCCACACTGCAATCACATAAAAGCCAAATGAAAACACCACCCAAGCACTTCCACAATTTTATTTCACTGGTGCATCCAACAGATGCATGAGTTAGGGCTCAAGGTATTTTAGGGTTCTGAACTCCGTGACTCCCCAACACTGACTACTGTGCTTCCAAAGGAAGGGGTAGTTTTAGAGCTACCGAGAGATGAAGCCTGTCAATAGGCATGGTGGTAGGATGGTCACATCTAGAGTGTAGTGGTCAATGATTCAATGTCCAGATGGAGACCAGTGACAAGAGGTGTCCCTCAGGAGTCCATATTGAGATCGGTACTATTCATTATCTTCATCAATCACATAGACAGCAGGATCGAGTGCCCCTCAGCAAGTTTGCAGATGACACCAAGCTGAGTGGTGTGGTTGACACCATCCAGAGGGACCTGGACAAGCCTGAGAAGTGAGACCGTATGAACATCATAAGGTTCAACAAGGCCAGGGCCAGAGTCCTGCACCTGGGTCGGGGCAACCCCCAGTATCAATAAAGGCTGGGGGATGAAGGGATTGAGAGCAGCCCCGCTGAGCGGGACTTGGGAGTACTGGTGGATGAAAAGCTGGACACAAGCCAGCAATGTGCACTCGCAGCCCAGAAGGCCAACCACATCCTGGGATGCATCAAAAGAAGCGTGGCCAGCAGGTAGAGGGAGGTGATTGTGCCTAAATGATCAGAGGGCTGGAGCACCTCTCCTATGAGAACAGGCTGACAGAGTTGGGGTTGTTCAGCCTGGAGAAGAGAAGGCTCTGTGGAGACATTATTGCAGCATTCCAGTACTTAAAGGGGGCTTATAAGAAAGATGGGGACAAACTTTTTATCAGGGCTTGTGGTGATAGGACAAGGGGTAATGGCTTTAAACTGGAAGAGGGAAGATTTAAACTAGATATAAGGAAGAAATTTTTTACTGTGATGGTGGTGAGACACAGGACCAGGTTGCCCAGAGAGGTGGCAGATGCACCATTCCTGGAAACATTCAAGGTCTGGTTGGACAGGGCTCTGAGCATCCTGATCAGATGGCCCAACCTGGGCATTCCAGGGGAGGTTGGACTAGATGACCTTTAAAGGTCCCTTCCAACCCGAACTATTCTATTGTATTCTAGGCATTTATCTGTGACACTCACTGCTGTAAACTCTGTGCCACACATTAGCATGGTGGTCCAAGCAGAAACAGTAAAGCCTACCATTTAGAGTTCATTCTGCAAACAACAGAAACACCATTAAAAGGCTCACAGCCCTTTGATTAAGGGGAAGTAACTCTTATTTTGTCAACAAAATGGGTGCTATATTTCCTGTCAAAGTGAACTAAAATGTCTGGACAGCGGACGGTGATGTAGCCTATACAAAACAGTTGATCGGTGAAAAAATTCCTTTGATAAATTCTATTTTTCTAAGAGCAGCTGTCATTATAAGTAACAATTTACTTCAATTTCTTTGTTGTTGTCCCAAAATAATGAAAAACTGTTGTCAACCTAAATAAATTCTTGCCTTTTTATTTATAATGATTTTCAAGCATGTGTACTGGAAAAAAAAGTGCAAGTATGGTTTTAAATCATTAATATATTACATGGAGAAGTTCTGACCTAGGAATTTTTTAAAATGTATACTTACATGTATGTATAAATATATATAAATAAAATTTTTTGAACCTGGCCAGAAATCAGCATTGTTCATTGACAAATTAATCAGATTTTAATACACATTCAAATGTGAGTTTTGAACAGTAATAAAGACACCTGTGGGTATTCCTTGTGACGGTGCCACAGAGAAGCTGGAGGCCTTGAATATGCAGGAATCAGCACTTCAAGCCTAATGACTGTAAGTGGGAGCACAACCTGTTTGATATTCCGTTAAATCAAAGAAGGAGTAGCTGATATGTTAATGAGGCCAACTATTATAGACAGAAAAATCTTTCCTTTCCTCTTTGTTTTTAATTACTACTATGGGATCGTGATCAGGGAGAACACATGTGCTTCTTTCTGTTCTATCCTGGTACCATCAGTACGATAATATCTTCTTTTAATTCTGAAGCAATTAGTTCACAAGGCAAAATAAAGATAAAATCTACATTTTCTACAGTCTTGTTCGAAGCATTTCAACTGGCAACTAAGATCTATATAGCTGGTTGGTTTGCTTTTTTATTAAATTGTACTAAAATTATTTTATTTTATTTTAGGTTTTCAATGCTACTGTTATTTTTAGCTTCACTTCTGTTGTTATCACCTTTTCCCTATTTTTAAGTTGTTATTTGTTGGTATTCTTGCTGTTTCTTTCTTTGTTTGACTGCTCTGTGTCATTGTTCCCCAGCGTCTTCTCCAAAACCCAACTGAACCCAAGACTTCAACAATATTTCAATCATAACTGCTGGAATTTTACATTTACTTAAAATATATCTGAGTCAATTACATCCAGAAATTTCTTGCAATTCCACTTTTGACAGAAAATCTGCAGGATGCTTTGTAACTTGAAGAGGCAAAGTTGAGGATAATTTAATTGTTGTCGGGAAAAAAGATGTTATGGAACAGGCAAAGGGGACAAAACAGACAAATGCATCCTGCGTGTATTTTATCCTCTGGTCTGGAGAAGGGCCGGCACAGAGGAATGCTTGGCTCCCAAAATGTGCAGGAGGGCATTGGCCCATGGATGCCCACCCTACTGATGTGAGGGTGCCAGCAATGGCTGGAAGAGGCTGTAAGAAATTGTGAGTGCAAGCTGTCTGAAGGGGGCTGTTCCCAGCTTCCAGACCCTCTCATGACAAATGCAGAGACTTCATCTTCCAAGCAAAGGAAGGAAAGCAAAAACCAGGGCTCAGTTTCCCTCCATTTTAGAGAGAGAATTACCCTGCACAACAGCTGAGGCTGCTACTGAGCCCTCTGCCACACACCTTGTTGAGATCACAGAATCACAGAATGGTCAGGGTTGGAAAGGACCTCTGGAGACCACCTAGTCCAAGCCCCCTGACAGAGCAGGGTCACCTACAGCAGGTTGCACAGGACAGCATCCAGACGGGTTTTGAATGTCTCCAGAGTCAGAGACTCCACAACCACTCTGGGCAGCCTGTTCCAGTGCTCTGCCACCTTTAAAGTAAAGAAGTCCCTCTGCATGTTTAGATGGAACTTCCTATGTTCAAGTTTGTGCCCATTACCTCTTGTCCTGTCACTGGGCACCACTGAAAAAAGACTATTCCCATCTGCCGAGCACCCTCCCTTTAAGTATTTATAAGCATTGATAAGATTCTCCCTCAGTCTTCTTTTCTCTAGACTGAAAAGACCCAAGTCCCTCAGCCTTTCCTCGTAAGAAAGACGCTCCAATCCCCTAATCATCTTCGTAGCCCTTTGCTGGACCTTCTCCAGCAGTTCCCTGTCCTTCTTGATTGGGGGAGCCCAGAACTGGACACAGTACTCCAGATGCGGCCTCACCAGGGCAGAGTAGAGGAGGAGGATAACCTCCCCTGACCTGCTGACCATGCTCTTCTTGATGCACCCCAGGATGCCAATGGCCTTCTTGGCCACCAGGGCACAATGCTGGCTCATAGTCATCCTGTCCACCAGGACTCCCAGGTCCCTTTCCACAGAGATGCTGTCCAGGAGGTCAGCCCTTAACCTGTACTGAGATCCACCAGGCCAAGCTGGCCAAGCTGTTGCTGTAGTTCCCCTGCTGGTTACCTGTGAAGAGAAGACTTTTAAGAAGGACCCTCACTGCTGGTTCTTGGTTCCCCAGTAACTCAATGTGACCAGGACTAGCTGAAGGGACTACTTCCCTCTCAGGCCAAACCCTTGGATGTGCTCTCTTGGGTGCTCACTAGTAAACCCCAGGGTATCTTCAGTCCAGGGCATCTCATGTTCCTGACAAAGTCCTCAGAAAACTGCATGCTCCTTCTCCCAGGCAGGTGAGCTGTGCTCACTCTCCAGCCGAAGGTCAGCCTTCATGAGCGGACTGGGTGCCACATATGACTTCTCAGTATGATTTTTAAGAGCATAGAGAAGTCATCTGGGGAATGAGATCCATTCAGACCAAACCTGTACTTTCTTGGACCACAGCTAATTTGATTATCTGTGCTGCTTCCAAGATCTTCTACAATTGACTTAGCAGGATCATTTGTCATTTGGCCATCTAGCCTTTGGCCAAAAGACAGTGACAGACAGGCTGAAATAATACTATTCCATGAGCATCTCCTCTGTCTCCAAGGGCTCTGCTATAATTAGTATCTCTTTCACATGCACCACAGGGTTTTCTAAGAGACCTTTCCAAGCTGCGCCCCTTTTATGATGACTTCCTCAGATACTGGAAATCCTTTTCTGTGATCAGGTCCACTACAACAACTGAGCTGGGAAATTAAGGATTCCAAACAAAAAGTAAAGTCTTCAATGTAATGAAGTAGAACGTTTTGGTATCAGAAACAAGGGTACATAAAATTCCTAATAATATGTAGACTTAAGCAAAAATTATACAGCTAATCCTTTTTTTTTTTTTCCCCATTTTAATGTACAGGTTTTCTCCCTATTTCAAGGGGAAGGGATGGGAAATGGAGAGAAAAGGGAAAATCTCTAGTGTTTTAACTTCAGAGAAGTGCTGCTGAGATACTTTTTGGCTTGAATGAGTTTTATTTTTCTTGACTGTGGAGTCATAAGATTTGGGGTCAATCAAGTTTCTGAAGGAAGAGAATTCTGCATTAAGAACATTCATCTTTCTCTTTCTTGAGAAAGGCTTTTAACGCTTCTGTACTGTCGATGATAAAATATGGAGCAAAAGGGTGGGAACATTTAATATACTGGAGCTGAAACTAAAACCTGGACAATGAAGCATGAAATGAAGTATGCTTGATATCACAGAGAAACAGAATTAACAAACAGGTAAGATAGAGAAAGTATGTAAAAGAACAATCTTTATGAGTAAAAGGACACTAAGATGATTGTATCTTGAAGAGGACAAAATTAAAGATGGAATGTATTTATGAAGAAATAGGTTACAGCATGTGTAATCATCAGAACACTTAAGGATGCATCATAAAAGTCTCTTTTGTCCTCTGAAGTATTTCGAAAGTGACACATGACTGGATTGCATGAAGAACACTGAGTGCTTCAGAGGTGCAGGAATTTAAAGTATTATAAAGCAATTAAAAATTACATTCATTACACCGCGCTGTTTAATAGTTACATACTCGCCTCTTTTGAAGGAAGGACGATCTTCCGTTTCCAGTGACAAGGTTTCCTAAGGAGAAACCATAACAACAAGAGAAACATGCAGAGTTTCTATAACCTTGTAATCACACATGTCATACACAATGTACTATTTTCTCTCTTTAAAGCAGAAATGCTCAGAAATAATATATAGTAGATGCTTCAAATTATGTTTTCTGTGACAGAAGTTAATTCTAAAGTAAGTATTCCCTGCAAGAGAAACAGAGAAAACATTTTTACATGTCTATCATTTGTCCTTAGAGGACACAAAACAAATATGTTTTTTAAAGCTTGACACTGGTATTATTCTGTGTGGCCTCCGGCTATATGCTTTTTCCAGTTTGTAGAATTGAAGGGATAAGAAAACAGCTTTGCATTAAGAGGAACACATTGTACAGGTTAATCATAACCATGCAGAAATCAAAATGCTGCCAACAAAATAATGGCGTACTAGTGCCAAGGGAGTCACCGGGACGACTGTGAGGGAAGCTGTGGGAGAATAACAACTCCTTTGCATGTGGGGAAGTATTTCAGGCATGTGCTTCTAAATTAATTATTGATGTGGCTGAAACAGAAGTTTTTACTACTGTCGACAATAGCAAATACTCGTAAAAATTTAATTGGCTAAAAGTTAATTTCAGTGTTCCTCGATCATGAAATGCATTAATTGAGAAGAGCCTTTTTTTAAGATGTTTAAATTTTAAAGGGAAATAAAGCAGAAAAGCAGAATCAGGCAGGGGAATTTAACAAATGTAAAAATGTTGACAGAAGTGAGAGCCATTACTTAGTCAATATTGTATCAATTAACCAAATTAACCATAGTCCCTGATGAGAACTAAGTAGAATGGCATAATTTTCTAGTTTGTCTGACTCATTCACATTATACATTATGTGTGTACATTAGTGTGTACAAATCAGACAAACTAAAAGGCAGTGCCACATAAAATGTGGAAGAATTAGACAAAATAGTGTTTGTAAGGATTTTAAATGCTCTAAATCCATTAAACCATAAATAAATCATATGTTGTGGTGGTGACAGTTGCTACTTTTGAAGGAGAGTGGCTAGTCTGCTCCCAGCTACGAGCTTTCCTCAGGCTGCCATGAGAACATCGGAGAATCCCTTGCCTATACTCTAAACAAATAGCATCCCAAGCCATTGGTAGAAGTACTGACGGATTTTCAGTTTAACTAATTAAAGTATAGCTATGAAAAATAAGAAAAGTGAACACAAACAAATTTGTTGTTTAGATGTGTGGCATCAGGCTGAGACTAAGATAACTGCAACGATGAGTCTTTTCAGGTAATACTGACACTGAGTTTTTAATTCCCCGTCATAGTTGAACAGCATAGTATAACCATATTTAAATAATTGAAATGGAAAACTACATATATTATTGGGGGGTAAAGCTCGTGAAAGATTTTCTCTTCACTTACCAAGTTTATATTTTTAGCCCTGAGCATGTAACATCTCTATTCCTCTGAGAAGCTGTTGAAAAGAATCTGTTCAGAGGGGACAACATAAAAGATAACAGCATGCAATTTTCTCACTGGAGTAACAGGACAGCCTTTAGTTCCCTTTGAATATAGGGACTTGGGGGTAACCCAGGAAAAGCTCATATATTTGCTATGCCTGCCAAGTGTCTGAACACAGCAATAAACTCACAGAAATACCTGAGAAGGCCACTCGCCTTCCAAATACCTCATATGAGAAACTGTGCAGTGAAGCTGCCTTTGACACTGGTATGGAAACCATGGGGGAATAAGAGAAAGTGTTCGCACCACTATGAGATTCACTGTAACTCTTGTATTTTCTCTTTTTGGACAGCAATGAGAGTGAAACACTTCAGTGAGCGATATTGCTGGCACACAGCCTCATTTGATGTAGTTCTGTCACCACTGTTTATTACATATGGTAGCATCCAACAGAAAAAGATGTTAAATTGATTTTATTTATTTATTTTAATATCGACGGTCATAGGTAGGGAGTGTTTCCTCACAATCCTATCATTTTCTCACTGAACTTCCTCTGTTAAAAAGAAAATTAAAAACGCTATTAATTGGTAAGGGCCAGCTTTCAGGCCTGAGCTATAATTATTCATGAAAAAAAATGTTTGTATAACACTGTACAGGAAATTGTCCTAAGACCATTTCAGCTATAAGGTTTACACAGCAAAAAGACACCGCCTTCTAATGCTGTATTGGTCTGTGACAACTATGGTCATCTAACAGGTGCCACAAAGCTCCTTCCCATTGTAGCTTATTCGAATTGATTACCACAATGTACTACAGTAAATTTGCCCAAAGCACACCTAGATCACAGACGTGTACAAGCCTTGTTCACTTTCATCCGACAGTTTGGAGACTTGCACATGTATTCATCTGTAAGACAGTTAAAAATTTCAAACGATGTAACAAACTGCAAAAGAAGAAGGATCAACGGACAGTCTTTTGTTTGTATAGTTTTACCAATACTGATGACACAATATCACTGTAACTAGATCTAATCAAGAATATTATCCATTGAGAATAAACTATGTTCATTGTGACGTTTGGGTTTTTTAGGAGCAAATTTTTCTAGTGTTCTTATGAAAAGGCTACAATATACACAGCCAGTGGCAAAAGCATTAGGCAGTATGCGTTCCTGTTTAACTGAGGCTGGCTTACTCATTAAAAGAAAAGTCTTCTGAAGGAGCTTATTTGTACAGAAGCTCAAGATTTGGTCTGAAAAGGCTGCTTCATGGGTTAACGTATTCACCTATAAATAAAAGCAGTGACAGCTCTCCTGTCAGTACATGCTGATGGACGGTTCCTTTTTCCACCATTACAGCCTTGTGAATGTGGGAAAATTAATTTAAGTGGTAGTTAATTTCTAATGAATTCCACTCAAGCGGTTAATATGGTCCCTTGATGTTATGGTAACCTTCATGGATCATTGCATTATGTAAATAAATTCTACTTTATGCTGGTTTATTTAAAAAAAAAGGAAGATTGGTGAGTCCAGTCAAACCTTCACATATATAAACATGCATAAAATTTCTTAAGAAATCACTAAAAAAAAGACTGTTTAAGAGGAGTACAGTTGATATCCCACCAAGCATACCATTCATCTTTATAAGACACATAATTTTTATATAATTTTGGCAGGATCATCTATTATTTGGAGCTGAGAATAAGACGACTTTTGGAAAGGAAACCCTCTTCACTCAAAATTGTAATAGAAATGCAGCTTGCATGGCCTTGAGGGACTCTCCAAGCCCTTAGATCAGCTGTTTTGCACAGGCATGAATCACTGGACAGGCTTCACACAACCCAGCTCCCACCTTATCCCCTCTTCTGTGCAGAGACCTCTGGGGAGAGAGTGTGGTCTGTGGAGAACATATACTTTGCATCTTACTCCTCGAAGTCACTCAGCTTCTTCCCACTTCAGTGGGGTTTAGATCAGGCCTGTGCTATTTTACCAAAACTCTAAAATCTTTTTTTTAAAAAAACAAACAAACAAGTGTGTAATATTTGTTTTCAAATATTAATGAATTTCAGTATTCAAATTCATGTATATGTACCTTTTGAAAGGTAATGGTTTCTTTTACTGTGTCATACATACTACTTAAAAGACATAAAAATCTCTGTAGGCACAGAGATTTCTATGGTGTGTGTGTCGGGTGGCTAAGAAACGCCTGGAGTTTTTCACCCCCCTGGTGGCATGTGTTGAAACCAAATTTTCTCGTCCTCATGAGGAACTACGTTTCTCATCCTCATAAGGAACTGAGTAAACTATCAGTCCAGTGAGAGTTCAGTTTGCGTCCAGCTCTGGAGCCCCCAACATAAGAAAGACATGGACCTGTTGGAGCGGGTTCAGAGGAGGGCCACAAAAATGATCAGAGGGCTGGAGCACCTCTCCTATGAAGACAGGCTGAGAAAGTTGGGATTGTTCAGCCTGGAGAAGAGAAGGCCCCAGGGAGACCTTATTGTGGCCTTCCAGTACCTAAAGGGGGCCTACAGGAAAGCTGGGGAGGGACTTTTTACAAGGGCATGTAGTGATAGGATGAGGGGGAATGGCTTCAAACTGGAAGAGGGGAGATTTAGATTAGATATTAGGAAGAAATTTTTCACTTTGAGGGTGGTGAGGCACTGGAACAGGTTGCCCAGAGAAGCTGTGGATGCTCCATCCCTGGAGGTGTTCAAGGCCAGGCTGGATGGGGCTTTGAGCAACCTGGTCTAGTGAGAGGTGTCCTTGCGTATGGCAGGGGGGTTGGAACTCGATGATCTTCAAGGTCCTTCCAACCTAAACCATTCTATGACTCTATGATTCTATGAAACATTGACTAGCATTTTAAAGGCACGTTGTTTTCCCTTGTGAAAACATCACCCCTTATATATGTCTAAACTCGGGATGGTCAATCAAACGTGCAGGCAAGGTAGAAACAGGAAACCAGTATGGGGGAAAACGGAAATATTGCATAGAAAGGACAAAATCACCCATGAACTAAAGGAAAGTAGGCCGCTGGCTACTTGTAGGACAAAAACCTGTGCATACTAGTGGTATCTCAGGTAAAGATGCTGAGGCACCACTGGCCCACAAGCTGTTCAAAGGCAATCCTAAAATATCTACGGTGAGGTGTGGTTCCAAGAAGCACAGAGGTAGATATTCATCTGTCATATTGGCAAAACCAGAAATATTTGGGAGGATAGAATGATATAAAATATTTCGGGAAAGATTAACTCAAAAGGTGTATGGTGTAGTCAATAACGTCTAAGAATGCATGAGAGGAAACACTTGTAGGCAGAGGCAATATCCTTTATTAGACAATTGAGACAGTTGGAAAAAAAGCTGGTAAGCTTTGGGCATACGTGAGAATGACTTGTATACCCAAAAGCTTTCCCATTTTTTTCTGACTATATCAGTGATCTAATAAAATATATTACCTCTCCTTACAAACCTTATCTCACAAATTCAAAAGTTACACAAAAGACCTATTAGGATGATGAGAGGAGCAGAAAGTCTGCTTCATGAGAAAAGATGAAAATGACTTGTTTAGCTTAGGAAAACAAAGATTGAGAAAGGACACGATAGCTGCCTAGAAATAAATATCAAGAGGGTAAATTCCCCAGGAACAGAAGTGCTATTTAACATAAAAGATAATGTTGGCATAAGTATAAACAAGTCCTAAATAAATGTAGAGCTGGAGTTAGAAGAAGATTAGGAAGAGGAGGGAAGTTCTAGACTATCTTTCAAAGAGCGGTGTTAGCAAAAAAACACTTAATTTTCAACTCAGAACTTAATGAATTTATTTAAATAATTATATTAAGTAGTTGCCAGAATAGCAGGGGGTTGGAGTTTATGTATATATACTGCCCTTATGACTTTTTCCAGTGCCCACCATTCTCCTGACGCACTGGCCTATAGCTGATTGTGACCATACTACTCACAGGCAGCATCTTTTCAAGTGCCCGGAGACACTACAACTACTTAATGCTTAAGGAAACTCCAAATACTGAAAGTTTCACAGGCCTGAACACCAGTGACCTCTACCTTGGCCCCTACCAACAGCGCTACCACCACAGCTCTCCGACCTGCTGCTCATGCCATACACAGCACTGTCTGATTCATGCTTAGCACCCAACTATGCCACCTCTCGCTGTGAGCCTTGATGTGGGATAGTTTGGCTCTTCAATTTTGCAAGCAGCAGCAAGGGCTGCACCCAAAACTCACCTGAAAGGATCTCCCAACACAATCTCCTTGTCTTTCCTTGCCTATTTTCCCTCCTGAACCCCTCTTTGAACATCAGACATTATAAATCTTAAGTTCCTTAAAAAAATAGCATTTCCTTACCATGTGCCCGAGACAATGAGACGGGTGATTTGCAGCCTTCCGTGTTTGTGCTTTCATTGGAGGATGCTGAGGATGTCTGCTGCATGCAGGCAGCCATGGTATGAAGTAATTTGAGACATCAAGGGCAGCTGGAGTAGTACCAGAGACCCGGGATGTGCTGGAGAAACCAGCTATACTGCAGATGAGAGTAAGCTAGACTAGTATGGACTCTGAACAGTTTCTGGGTTTTGTCTGAGAAAAGAAAGCATCCTGGAAGCTCTCCATCCCACGTGCAGGGCAGATGATCAAGTGAACAAGATGCAGGAGCAAAACCAGAGTGATTCAAACTGACTTATGAGATGTCTTGTGTTTCAGAACTCCAAAAAAAATCCTAATATATGTATATGAATCAACAACTGCTTGAGTAACGTATATCGAAACATAACTGTGAATGGGAACCATAATGAAATTTGAATGTCTTTCTCTGTGATTTCGGGGGTATTAGGACAAGTGATAGATACCCCATGTTTTTATTAGAGATTTGGGAGTAATATAGATCAAACACTGATAAATTCAGGGTAATAAAAATCAGCAAAGTAGTAGTAATGATAACAAAGTCACGGGGAAAATTTTATGCTGTTCAACACACTGAACCTCCTCAAAACAATTTTGTCTTGTTACATTCACATGCAAAGTTGTAGATCTAGCAGTCAGGTGTTGCAGCTCCACCTGCAGAACAGAAGGCTCTGAAGTGTTAAGCAGTGTAAAGCATTTATTGGTCATAGAAAACTGACAACAAACACGAACTTTTTACGGAAAGATGTAGCAACAATGTGATCTTCAGATGAAGGAAGCAGAAGATTGGTGAGTGCAAAGTTCAGGAGCATTTTAACCTCAGTGTTCAGCATCACTCAGGTTGATTCCGCCTATGGATCCTGTGTCTGTATTTTTAAAAAGAAATGGGGGGAGGGTACAGAAAATAGAAATATCCAAAGGCTAGAAAAAATATTTTATAGTGAGAACCTTAAAATGATTCATCTTATTAGCTTATCAAAACACTAAAGGGTGACTCAAATTTAGTGACCCTGTACCTTCTGAAGAAAAAAAAATACAGGCCTCTAACAATGAAAGGCACAACGAAATGCAGTAACTGCAAATTAAAACAAACTCACATTTTTAACAGTGATGTGACAGTATTTTGGAACTGATGTGTTGCTGCATGACTGGCTGCTCGCCTGTCCACTACGTGGTCGCTGGCTGCAGCCCTGTTTTAGGCTCCACGTCTTTACCTCTGGTAGGACAGAATTCTTCAGCCCTCAGATTGAGCCCCAGGCTATCATTTCATATTTACTGTATTGTCATTCACTTAAGTACACCAAATAAGTCCCCTTTTTGTGACTATGCAATTGGTGATCAGGATGAATGACCAGACAACTTTCTTAAAACCAACTTGTTATTTAATAGCAGGATGAGCATCCAAAGCAAAACCAAAGTACTTGGCGCACAGTCTACATGCAATGGTTCTTATCTAAAGCCTGAACTTCCTATGAAAGTGACCTGTTTTAGATATTTCAGTCACTGCTTCTATAAACAGTAGCTTCCTCGGTTATTTCCTCTGAAGTGATGAGTCCCTTTTTAAACTGTATGGACTCTGAGACTGCTTGTTCCCAGCCTTTTCCTCATTTAGGCACTGTCCGTTACCAGTCTTCAACCATATACAACACAGAGCCTCACATTATTCCCTGCCTGATCCTTTGTTTACTTTCAACCACTAAACAGAATCGATGTATCTTAAGATCAAACAACTTGACAAACTTCACTTTTTTTTTTTTTTTTCCTTTTTGCACAACATGGCACATAAAACCAGGTCGCTTCTTGACAAATACTGCTCTCTTTCAACACAGTATTCACATTTACAGACGATGGATTTCAAAGTCCAATGCACAAGCTTCTAGGTGAAATGGTGAATTTTCCATTTCTGGAGGCAGGTGGATAACTCCAGCAAGTGACAGCTTCATCTTGGGTACCAATATTCTCCCCGTCCCCACTTTCATCATTTTTAGATCGGGCTCAATGTCTTCACCGTGATGAAGCTCTTATAAAGACTGCTGCCTCCACTATGAGTGGGATACGGAACAATAACAAAACTGCTGCAGTTTATCTCCCAGAGGTATAGAAGTAAACCACCGCCACTTACCTAAATAAACTGGGCTGTAAAGTGTGACAGTTCAATAACAGCTTCGTGGGCTGTTCAGTTATTCCTACAGGAAGACAAATTCAGTCCTGGAGAGCAGAGGAGACCGGACAGGTGAGGGCACGACCCCTCATAGGTGTGATGAGTTAAACTGTCCCGGGCAGCTGGAAAGAACCCAGCCCCTTCTCAGCCTCTGGGACTAGCACGTTCACACCTCCCTCCTCCTCCCCCCCCCCCCCAATTTAAATGGTACAGATTTCAAACTCCAAGTCAGTAATCTGATAAAATGCAGTGGAATGAATGGAAGTATTTAAATGTCTAATCAGCCTTATTAAACTGAACGGCACTACTGTATCCTTAATTTACATCTTAAAAGTCATTTGATAAGTTTTTAGAAGCACGTATCAAGGAATGTCCACCCTTGCTGACTCAGAACTTCAGAATACTGTGACACTGCAGATACATGGAAACCAGCTTTGGTAAGGAAACCTCTCTAATATCAGGTACGTGGAGCTCACTGAAACCACAGAAAGACCCTGGCATTACAGAAAAGATATTCTGAACAGCACCTGCAATAGCATGTTGTGTCCATTTGCACTGTTAAACAAATAAGGGAAAGCAGCCTGTTTCTCACTTTCTTTCTCCTTGTTTAAGAGTATTTATGTTTTTATTTTTCTTGTAAAATAATACTTCCAACTTTTAATTTTCCTTTGCCTAGCCATAGACTCATGGACATTACGGAATAGAAGAGTCATCTACTTCACCTCTACAAATAAAGGAAAGTTTCCAATTGTTAATACTTTGCAAAGGCATTATCAGTTGCTCTTAAGATTTGCTCTTTCTTGTGCTTTTTTTTTCCCCTATTTTGCTTATGTACATCGTATGATAAAATAACTGGAAAAGAAACAAGGTGTCTAGAGAAACAAAAAATAGCTATTATTTTAACTGAGTCTAGGAAATTCACTTTGGTGGTGTTGGAATCCGGAAAAGTCACCTGTCAGTCAGCTAACCTCAGCGTGTACCTCCTCGATCCGAGCAGACAGGGCTCCCCCAGTACTACCGTTCCCAAAGACTTCTCCTGCACCTGTCATTATTGAAGAGCTATTGCCCTGAATTCAGCAACCAATACTGTAATTCCCACACACACAACCACAGACAAAGTCTGACAGTCATTAATATACATGAGCTCTAAGATTTATCCTCTGGCTGACCTAAATACATCTCTACCTGTTGCGTATCAGGAATATGACAGTTTCATTCCCTAGAAGAGTTCCGAGGAGTTAAGCAAGTTCAGTCACTCACAACTGCAAATGATTTTCATAACTGTACAATGAAGACAGTCACAGGAGACATCAGTTGTCACCCTCCTACTCCACTGTGGGAATTTAAAGAAGCAGGAAGAATTTCTGGAAGGGGTAACCAAGACACAAAACCAGCAGGAAACCAGAAGCTGAAATGTAATTGGAGCCTGAGTCTTATTTCAGTTTTTACTGTAAGGATTCTTCTTCCTATGTTATTGGGTCCTATTTTCCCCCCTAAACCACTTTACATTCTAGCTGTGCTCACCTTTTCATTCCCCTCCCTTTCATCTTCTGCCCGTGTAACATCTGTGGAGGGGAGAGGAATAAAAAACGCAATTATGGAACTATATAGACTGGTATTTTTAGTATTCCAGGACTAAACTTTTGGCCTGGATAGCTTAAGTAGCAGTTGCATACCGTATCCTTTGAAAACAGCTATTGAAGTAGCACACCATTTAGAAAGTCTGTAATGAAGGATACGAACCCTCAGCTACCAACCACAAGGCTACTGGCTGATGTTACTTCAGCTTCTCATTTCGTAGCTGTTGTAAACAAATCTAATATAGACATGTATCACCACCAGCTCTAGTAACCTTCCTCATATCATCCAACTTACAGAAAGCTATAGAATCTGATTTTCTTTTAGAAAGCCTCTGTAATGGTTTGTGGACATAAACTAAAAATAAACGGTACTTAGAAGTGTGAGATTCAGTACTCCTGCCAAGCAGATGGAGAAATTGAGACAAAGGCAAAATTACTTTTTCAAGATTATACAGCAAGTCAATAGCAGAGTACAATTACAATTCAGAGGCTTCTAGTTTCTAATCCTATAATCCTCTTTCCAAAATCTATTAGCACAACCAAATATGCTGTTTCAGCGATGGCCGTGAATGCTCCATTCTTTTGAACGCTCCACCCCAGGTATGACAAACTGACTGTTCAGATGACGACACATGAATAATTTACAACCATGTTAAACATCTGAATTCAAATTACTTCACATCTCAAGTTTGCGACTAGCAGCACTAAACTCAATGGCTTTAATTGTGAACCAATCTTTCCTAATTATGAGTTGTTGAAATAGGCTGCTGAGTCAGCATTCTATAAAAAACTTAAGTCTCAGCCTAAAGGGGGAGATGAAAATATAGTAATTTGTGCCCCCCCTTTGCTGTACAGTAATCCTAGCCCCAAATCCCACTCTGTTGCTGAGTGTAGACTGTATTTGACACACACCAGCCTGGCATGGGTAAATCTGTCCTCAAGTCCCTCACACTACTGCATTCAAGAAGTCTGGCCAGGGATCGACTGCTGTTCCTTGCCCTGGCAACTCGTACCTGCAGGTCTCTCTCTCTCTTCACCATCTGACATTGCTCTTGGCAAGCAAGAACAGGTCTGAACACCTCTCTAGTGACCCAACAACACAATTTGCCTGGTACCAGAGAGCTGCCCTTGTCTCTGACAGGGCCAAGGGGCTGAAGGAGCTATTTGGGAGGCAATAAGATTAGCTGCCGATTATCTTTCCTGAAAAACAAAACCCAACCCAGCACACCCTCACTTCATCCAACAGCCAACTCATTCAATCCACAGCTGAGTCCTTGCAGTCAGCATCCTCCGGGAAAGCAGGTGGGCCTGGAAATCACTGGGTTTTCTGGACATACTTTTACCTGTTTACATACACTGTTTACCTTAAAGGTATACTAATAGCTACACTCAAGAGGTATCACAGGGGTTCACAGCATGCAGGCCTTTCCTTCTGCCAGAAAACAACACACAGCGCACACCCAGACACATGTACCATTAACTCTAATCTGAGAATTAGAGCTTTTAAAATCTCTGATTGCTTAGACTGCTTAACTGGTGCAGCCTGTTAAAGATGTAAAACTCTTCCAAGAAATTTCTCTGCTTACTTTTTATTTACAAGCACAAGCCACAGGTATTTAGAAAGTAGAAGTTCTTATTTGTGAGTGCCTAAATTTCAACCAACTTTTCAAGTACAGCAAGTTTTCCACTACTTCAAGGTTCTTTGGTTACGAGGAGGCTTTTACATTTCAAATCACTGTGTGTCTCTTTAGTCAGACGAAGCTAGCCATTTCTCTCCCCCTTCATTGCCATGAACTTGTTTGATGTCCCCCTAAGGTGGACATGCATGTTAACTAACCTGCTCCTGTCTCCAAATCCACATTTCTGGCAATGAGATAGATGAGTGAAAAGAAACTGCCCAACGCACCGGAACCAGTCAATAACTATTGCCTCGGGGTTGCTTCGCCACAGCTTTCCAGGCTTGGCTTCTCATTGTCCATTAAGCACATAGGAAAAACCCGCATAATTATAAAAGTTACTGCAATTTTAAAGTTGAGAGATTATAACTGGGCAGAAAAGTTCTTCAAGTCATCAAACTATCTAATAGTACAGCAACCTCAAACACAGCGCTCAACCAATTTCACCTCTTTTAAGTTGGGGACACTCTCACCGTACTCTGGCAAACCTGTAGCAGTAACTTGTAGTTGCCTAGAAGCTTACTTTGGTCCTTCTGTTGAGAACTTACGGTTCACAGGAAGATCCAACACTCCCACCTCAAGCATAGCCATATTCAGAAGCATGAGGAACACCTTTGGGGATCGTGGCAATTTTGTCTGTCTTATTGTAAACCATGGGTACCAGTCCACTAGAGTTTGCATTCAACAGATGGCTGCCTACGTGACCTCTGATGCATTACTGTTCCCTGTCATTCTCCCCATACCTCTATTAGGAGAGAGTTGTTTCAAGGGACACAGGAAAAGTCGTATAAAAAGAAAAAAAGGATAATTCTAAAGCACCCCTTATATGTGAGTGAGCCTAAAGCTTTGCAGAAACTTCAATCTGAAATTACTATTTTTATGTAAACACCTACACAAAACAGTTTTGTAAACTCCACCCAAAAGGCAACGATTCTCCGGTGTTGCCTTTTCATTTGGGTTGTTTGGGAAACCATAGAATAGTAGGTACACCAGAAACATCAGAGAGGACTTCTCCAAAGGAAGAGGAGGCTAAGAATACTTCTGAATACACTGTGAATGGTCAATACATCATTAAATGACAGCATAACTTAAGAAACTGTTTATCACTTTATATTAATTAAAATACTGCCATCTCCCCTCAAAACTCAGAGTGATAAGCAGCAAGGGTTATTTATACTGGCACTATTGAAGCTACATGGGATTATGTCTGCTGCAACTCAATAGTTAAAAGAAATTTTTACCTTACCTATGAACCAAGCGAAAAGCCAGAACATCATCTTTCCATGTAACATATTTAATATTATTTTCCCCTTAAAAGCCCACCTGAGTTTGAAACTACTGTTATCATAGCTTTCAACATCTACTTTTTTTTTTAAGAAAAATTTATTCTATGTTGTAATAATGCACAATCAGCAGGGTTTTTTTCTTTCATTTTGCTTTAATTAAAAACAGAAATGCACTTCAGAGTCCGATGATTCAGCTTTGCCCTTGCTAACTCAACAGTGGGGTGACTTTAAGTAAGGCTTCCCGGCTAAGATGGCAAAAGGCCCCGAACGTCACGGCTTCCCACTTCAGTTCTCAGCATCCATCGCCTGAAGTTACAGCAAGGGCGGTCAAGACCTCAACTTACTCTACCTTAGCGTTAGGATGAAACTTTTGTCACCTACACCATTTTGCGATTTGTGTCCCCCAGCAGTCACCTCTCGGAGGTCGGGGGGGCAGCCAGGGAAGAGGGAGCGAGCGGGCCCAGCCGCAGGGACGCAGCAAGGAAGGACCCCCGGAGGCCCGACCGCCGCCTTCGTCCTCTCCCCTCGGTGGCCCCGCTCCCGGCCCCCCGC
>NW_009648657.1:853830-860849 GCF_000708025.1 Charadrius vociferus | reverse complement strand
TGGGACAGCTGCCGCTGGGGTTACTGCCCTCCGACGTGCATAAAGACGGAACATCGGGTTTCCTAGTTTGGTTCACCTTCCAGATGGCAGTGTGGGATCGAGGAACGGCATTATAAGCAGTAAGTCTTATGTTCATCTCTGTGGTCAGAGCTATGGCTTCTGTTTACTGGGTTTAAATCTGCCATCCCCTTTCTTTTCTGCTTTCCAACCTAAAATTTGTTTTCTTGTGTGAGAGAAATAGAAACTATTTTTTTTGTGCAGTGCATCCTGGTTAGAAAGATACAAAGATGATGAGGGGACTGGAGCATCTTTTTATGATGAAAGGCTGAGGGATTTGGGTCTTTTCAGTCTAGAGAAAAGAAGACTGAGGGGGGATCTTATTAATGCCTATAAATAATTAAAGGGAGGGTGCCAGGGGGATGGGAACAGTCTTTTTTCAGTGGTGCCCAGTGACAGGACAAGAGGTAGTGGGCACAAACTTGAACATAAAGAGTTCCATCTAAACATGAGGAGGAACTTCTTTACTTTGAGGGTGGCACAGCACTGGAAGGTGGTGGAGTCTCCCACTCTGGAGACATTCAAAACCCACTTGGTCGCTGTCCTGTGCAACCTGTTGTAGGTGACGCTGCTCTGGCGGGGGGGTTGGACTAGATGATCTCCAGAGGTCCTTTCCAACACTGCCCATTCTGTGAAGATGATGGCAATACTTGAAACCGAGGAAACAATTTAAACTATTTAGTCTTGACAGTGCTGTGAGCCCTTGTGTTCTTTGTTTATGGTCATTACTTTTTAAATAAGATCAAGTTTATTTTATACTTTAGGTATATGAAGAAGGGGATTATCGAAGAGTTAGATTTGTTGGACGACAAAAGGAGGTAACTCATTCTACTTTTACTCAAGGGAGAGGGGGTGATTTGTGTTGTTTTTTTTTTATACCTGATACTGATGCCCTCAACTTCATTATTATAAAAAACAAACAAAAATTAAAAACAAACTAACCAAACGCAAAAGCCGCAATGAGAACCAACCAACAACAACAAAAAAAAAACCCTACCAAAATGAAACTGTTTTGGATTTTGGGTTTCAGTGTTGGTTTTTTTCACTACGGTGAAATATCATCTTTTAAGACACCTTATAGTAGCTTCTGTGTACCTCCCTGCTTTGAGCAAATTTGGAAAATTCAAGAGTTGCCTACACCTGTTAAGTGCTTACATTTAGGCTGTGGAAGTTGTAGGCATTTGAGCATCTCAAACTTGGACCAGTTTTTATTTTAAACATGTGCTTTAAGAAAACTTGAAGCAGGTTTTTAGTGCCATTTGTGTTCAGAAAAATCACATAATTAAATACTCTGCTGAATTGGGGGAAATATATCTGTTTAAATGCGTGTTCTGAACCTTAATTTGCTTCTGCGTAGTTAAAATCTTGATTTTTACCAAAACTAAATTTTTAATGAGGCCACTTCATTTCCAGAACCTGGGAGGCATTTGCTGAAGCAGTGATGTAACAGAAAAACCTAAAATTTAGAGTATTCTGAAATAATGAAGCCTCAAAGGCAAAGTCTAGTAAGACCGGCATCAGCCAGATGTGCTACTGTGAAGTTATCTTGTGGGCCTGTTGCTGCTGCTTGTCAATGGAGTGGGTAGGTGAAATTGTAAGTCCTTTAGCACCAGGTTCTCTCTTAATGATCAAGCCTCACAGCTCCCTGAGGGATCTGCTGGCCTTTGGGAGAGAAGCAGAGATTGTTTCAGCTAAATTGTATTCCTCAGTGCGTGAGCATCTGGTTAGTGCCTTACTGTTAATGCTATAAATGTATATGTATAGTTGAGGCATTAAATATAAGGTGTGGCAGATTTTTAATGTCGTTGCATATAACTGTTGCCTTGCTAAACTGACCTGAACTAATTATGCTGATTTCTGAGTTTTCCTATTGAATTTATCTTGTTATATCATGGATAGAATTTAACTTATGCTGTATAGCAAAAATAGGGATTCTACATGGGGAAATAGTTAAATGAAAATGTCACTTAAAACGCTGATGTAGTTTACTTCTGGTAGGGTAGTGGCGAAGTAGGTCTCTCCCAAATGCAATGCGTGTTTCTGTGCTACTTCTGTAACTGTAGGAAACACTCTTTGAGCCTAATTCTCTATAGGCCACAGGTTCCTTTGATGTGCCTTTGCCAGCAGCTGATTTTGGACACGCTTTCTCTGTGGTGAGGAACACCCAGGGTTTTCAATTTGGCTCAGTTCCTCCCTCTCCAGCAAAAGCCAAGCTTTAAGTCTGCTGAGCGAGGTTTAATGCTAGGTTTTAATTGTGAAGTTGAAACAAAATTTACGTGTTAAATACTGAAAAGATCCTCGTCTGTGCTTGTTAATGGGATCTCTCTCTAGGGGCTTTGCCATTACCCTGTAGATCCCCCCAGTGTGTTTCAGCCGCTAGTATTAGCATTTCACAGCCGTGTCTGTAGCCCAAATGTTGTCTTGTTTCTGAAGCTGAAGGTGGTGACTGTACTTTCTCAGTTGGTT
Source organism: Charadrius vociferus (assembly GCF_000708025.1). NCBI lineage: Eukaryota > Metazoa > Chordata > Aves > Charadriiformes > Charadriidae > Charadrius > Charadrius vociferus. The sequence goes on along the minus strand of NW_009648657.1, from coordinate 858,326 downwards.
CTTCTCTTCACCTTCATTATGCTCCGGGTGGTCGAGCCTGGTTTGTGGTCAGCCCAGTCCAGCCTCGGCAGCTTTCTTGTCTGGGGACGCAGCCTCTGGACGCAGGTGCCCTCAGTGAGGACATCTGGGCACACGCCTGGGTGCTGCACGTGGCCTCTCCAGGAGGTGGCCAGGCATGGGGGCGCAGCCCAGAGTGTCTGGGTATTGTCCCCTCAGTTCTGCCAGCCCGATTGTTAATGAAATCCATGCATTTTAGCTAAAAATCATTGATCTCTGCACTGAATGTGCAGAACTGGGAGATTAGTCCTTTCTCGCAAGGGCCTAAAGCAAGTAGCTGTGAGGAAACTGAGCATGGCAGCTGTTCAGTTGCATCTGCTGTGGTCCGACTAGGGTCATCCTGCCCTTGCGCAGTCCCTAAGGTACCACAGGGCCTTTTTTGACGCCACTGTTGCCACTTTGGCTCTACCATTTCTGTTGGGCTGGTGCAGCAGCTGAAGCTGCGAGGGAAACTTACCTCACAGCTGGTCTGGTTTATAACCTCCCGTCTTCCTTCTGGATCTTTGGACCTGGGTCTATTCCAAGTTTGGTTTTCTCTCTCAGCCTCACAGACCGTGTACTGGCAGAGGCAAGTGGGTGAAAAGAAGCAGCAATGGAATTGTCAAACTGGTGCTACGGCCAGGAAAAAAAAAATTGCTCATTGAATTATGCATTGAGTAAGGAGCATTTGGGTGTGCCATCTTTGGGTGCGCGTATTTGCCGTGGTTTAACCCCAGCTGGCAACTAGGACCATGCAGCCGCTCGCTCACTCTCCCCACGGCAGGATGGAGGAGAGAAGCAGAAGGACAAAACTGAGAAAACTCGTGGGTTGGGATAAAGACAGTTTAATAAATAAAACAAAAGCTGCACATACAAGCAAATTGGCAAAACAAGGAATTCATTCACTGCTCCTCATGGGCAGGCAGGTGTTCAGCCATCTTCAGGAAAGCAGGGCTCCGTCACGCGTAATGGTTACTTGGGAAGACAAACGCCATAGCTCCAAATGCGCCACACCCCCCCCCTTCTTCTTCCACCAGCGTTATATACTGAGCATGACGTTGTATGGCATGAAATATCCCTTCGGTCAGTTGGGGTCAGCTGTCCCAGCGGTGTCTTCTTCCAACTTTTTGTGCACTCCCAGCCTACTCGCTGGCAGGGTGGTGTGAGGAGCAGAAAAGGCCTTGACTGCTCTAGCAACAACCAAAACCATCCGTGTTTTACCAACATCCCAAATCCAAAACACAGCACTGTACCAGCTGCTAATAAGAAAGTCAAGTCTATCCCATCCAAAACCATTTTATATTCCTGCGTGTGTAACATCGCCTTTGAAAAGGCTGTCCTCTCCTGCAGTGTGTTTACCTGAGGGGTAGGGGTGGTTGTCCGCTCAGTGCTGGCTCGGAGCAGGTTGGCAGCGGCTGGCGTGGATGAGGGAGGGAAGCGCTGTGCTGGGTGCTGTGGGAGGCAGAGGCGCGAGTTGCTGTGACGCCGGCTTGTCCAGGGGTTGGTATGTTTGCCAGGCCACGTAGACATGCTCTAGGAAAAAGCCCTACTTGTCAGTGATAGGTGTATTCAGGAAGTTTATATAAGATGGATTTACGGAGTGGCATAGTGATGTTTAGAGTTTTTTCTTTTTTCTAATGCCTTTCCAACTGTTATGTACCACGTTCATGTTATCCTGAGGTTCTTGTGCAGTGATAGAACAAGGTGCATGGTGAGAGGCTCTAAATTACCAGCAGTTGTTTTATCTCACTCCTGACCTTACTTGTCCCACCATTATTTCTGAGTTTATCAGCAGTGAGTCTTTTGCAATTTTTATCATGTAGTCGCTAAAGTACAATACAGAGGTAGTGTCAGTTAAGTATCCTCTGTTCTTGGCTGCTTGTTCCTGCTCACCTCTCCGCTGAATCTGCATAGGTCACGTTGTAAACCTGAGTACTGATGTGTCCTGAGTATCATGGGAAGGAGATTACTTTTGCAGAGTTTAACAGGCTTAGTTCACCAATCTGGCTTATAGCACACCCTAAGAGTTGGTGGAAGAGATGGGAGGAAACCCATGTAGGAACTTCTCGAGATGGCCATGGTGGAACTGCCTGGGGAGGTGGTGAAAACCAATTGCTTTCTGGCTGAGTGGGGAAGGTATCTGAAAGTGTCTTTTTTTTTCTCTTACAGGTGAACAAGAATTTTGCAATTGATTTGATAGCAGAGCAGCCTGTGAGTGAAGTTGAAAGCAGAGTGATATCATGCGATGGTGGTGGTGGAGCTTTGGGACATCCTAAAGTATACATAAACTTGGTAATGTCTTAGTTCTGTGTATAGCATGTTTTGCCTGTAAATTCTTGTTTGTAAGATTATCTACTTTTTGGCATGTTAGTTTAACAAAGTAAAAGGAGTAACCACCTGAGATGCTGATTTTATTTGGTGCCTAATATAAAATCAAGATTTCTACTCGGAAGAGTTAGGGGGCTTCTGTTTGAAGTTACAGAAATTTCTTTTTGAAATTTTGATTTGTTTGCTAGGACAGTAATTTATTTTTTTTTAAAAAGAAATTAGCTGAAGTAATATATACAAGCAGTGCCTTGAGAGCAAAAAAAAACATGCTTGCTGTGTTTTGAGACACTTACTCTAATTATTTAAATGCCACCATGTAGATTGAGAATACATTTGCAATATTCTTACGAATATGCAGTTTATTTTGAATCTTGTAACCAAAACAAACTCCTCTTTCAATCTTTGGGAAACTTGGTAGGTCTGAAGATTGAACGTTTCAATAATGGTCAGAGAATCAGTGAAGACTAAATGTCTTATTATCCTCCTATTGACAGTAGTGATAGTTTCCAGTGTATTCTTATTCTGGAGAGTAAAAATATTTGGGCTACTGTCATACGACCTCAGTGGAATCAATGATGACCAGTTGCTTAGATACTGTTCTCAGGCAGAGCCTGACTGCAGATGTCTTAAAATTTTTGCTTGCTCACCTAAATTTTGACATTTGCTTAATACCCAAAAGAATGGTGAGGGAGAGCTGGTGTCCTTTAGTGTCAGTGTTGTGACTCCTAACTTTAGTCGACAGCGTTTCTATTTTGAACAAAGTAAGAACTTTTGTAATGATTCATTTCAAATTATTCAAAGGCAAATGCTCAAAGGTTCTAATGCATAACATTTAGGGAGGTTCTGTTCTTGTGTCTTAAGTTAACTTCTGTAGCGCACTGCTGATCGTTTGCATTTATGTTAATTTGTTTGACCTGCACCACACTCTTCTTGAAGAATGCTTTATTTTTTGTGAATTTTGATCTTTTTGCATTAACAATCAAGTTGCAAGATGTCTGTGGTTTAGTTCTTGAAAGCTAATGTCTGCAAACATAGAGAATGGTATTAGACCAGCTTGTTTCCCCTAGCCCTAGCAATTGAAATTCAGGCTTTCAGAGGTGGAGGGTAGTCTGGATTTTCCACTTCTAATCCTGTATTAAGGAAGGGGAACCATGAGTTTCCTTTGTTTCATGACTGCAAGTAGTTATGTTGCTAAATAACAGAAGGTCCCTGTTTATGAAATTGTCTTGTGTTTTGTCATGTTAGGAAGGATTGCAACAACAATTGCAACAATGGGCAAAATTCCTGTCTAGATATAATGTGGAAATGCCAAATCCTATTCTGTATTAAAAAAATTCTGAAATTATATTTTCAGAACATTGGAACAGATATGACCAAATTGACTTTAGATGTCCAGTTCAGTAAGAGGATCCTTTATTGCTGAAGAGGTATCACTTGGCTTTAAAATTATATTGTTGAGATTAGGCCTGGTAGTTAAAAGACTGGCAGAAGGGAAGCTGAATAGGATACAGAAATCAAGCGTGGACCTCATACCATTGCTCTTACTTTCAGTGTTTCAAATAAGATTAAACTCTGTACTTTACTTGTATTGATCCATTTTAAGATGGCACACATAAGTAAGAGAAAATTTGTAATTTCAAAAAGTTTTATAAAGTGAAACTAGCAGCTGTTGTACTTTTATATTTTTACAGGACAAAGAGACAAAGACCGGAACATGTGGCTACTGTGGACTTCAGTTTAAACAGAAACATCACTGAAAGTTTGTTCCTGCCTGCTTGCAGATTTCTGTTCAGATGTTAATGTTTAACAAGAAATAAACACTGTATTTAGAAACCCAAGATTAGCACTTGTGTTTATCTTAACTATGGGAAGTCCAGTCTGTACCTTTTTAAAATCTAGCTTGTCAGGTATTTGAGAGCTGAATGGTATTACAATATCTACTTCGTACTTAATTTGGTTTTCATGGAACAAATGTCCTGCCTGGTTTGGCAGACTTCTCATAGGCTTGTAAGCAGTCCTTGGCTGCAGCATAGGTTTGGTTTGTAGTGAATCATAGAATGGTTTAGGTTGGAAGCGACCTTGAAGATCATCGAGTTCCAACCCCCCTGCCATGGGCAGGGACACCTCCCACT
>NW_009648657.1:847859-852904 GCF_000708025.1 Charadrius vociferus | reverse complement strand
AGGTTGGAAGCGACCTTGAAGATCATCGAGTTCCAACCCCCCTGCCATGGGCAGGGACACCTCCCACTAGACCAGGTTGCTCAAAGCCCCATCCAGCCTGGCCTTAAGCACCTCCGGGGATGGAGCTTCCACAGCTTCTCTGGGCAACCTGTTCCAGTGCCTCACCACCCTCAAAGTGAAAAATTTCTTCCTAATATCTAATCTAAATCTCCCCTCTTCCAGTTTGAAGCCATTCCCCGTTGTCCTATCACTACATGCCCTTGTAAAAAGTCCCTCCCCAGCTTTCCTGTAGGCCCCCTTTAGGTACTGGAAGGCCACAACAAGGTCTCCCTGGGGCCTTCTCTTCTCCAGGCTGAACAGCCCCAACTCTCTCAGCCTGTCCTCGCAGGAGGAGTGCTCCAGCCCTCAGATCATTTTTGTGGCTCTCCTCTGGACCCACTCCAACAGGCCCATTTCCTTCTTGTGCTGAGGACTCCAGAGCTGGATGCAGTACTCCACGTGGGATCTCACCAGAGCAAGGTAGAGGGGCAGAATCACCTTCCTTGGCTTGCTGGCCACACTTCTGATGCAGCCCAGGATACAGTTTGCTTTCTGGGCTGCAATTGCACATTGCTGGCTCATGTTGAGCTTCTGGTCAATCGGCACACCCAGGTCCTTTTCCTCAGGGCTGCTCTCGATCCATTCACTGCCTAGCCTGTATTTGTGCTTGGGATTGCCCCCACCCAGGTATAGCACCTTGCACTTGGCCTTGTTGAACTTCATGAGGTTGGCATGGGCCCACCTCTCCAGCCTGTCCAGGTCCCTCTGGATGGTATCCCTTCCCTTCAGCACATCTACCGCACCACACAGCTTGGTATCATCGGCAAACTTGCTGAGGGTGCACTCGACCCCACTGTCCATGTCTGCAACAAAGATGTTGAACAGCATCAGGTAGATTTGTATTCTTTTCAACGCTGAATTCGATGTAAATGTTTACTGGGGGATTAATTATCCTAGGTGTTTGTCTTTTGGCATTGTTTGACACTCTTTATTTGTTCATGGCCTAGTATCCACAGCTAGATTCACAAATGGATGCACAAAGATAAGATATTCAGCATTACAACACTTATTCCTGGTAGCAAGATTGTCACCCCTGAATTAAGTAGCTACACTTGCTACTTGTTTAAAAGAAGCAGCCAGTGTCTTAGAATGGTAATCAGTGTGAGCTAGAGAGCTGCCTAAGTTGGCACATGTGAAAGGTGAGGACATAAACATTTGTCCTCCAGTTGAGAGGATCAGCATATAAATACCTGGTTCTGCTTGGCGTTCACACCCTTGGAAGCTCTTTAGAAACTGGGTCTTGTCAGACCCAAAGGAGGGATTTCTCCATTACAGGAAGCAGCTTCTGCTCCTTTAATACAGATAATCTGACAATGAGAGCATCCACCTATGTGTAACACTGCCTAGGCTGTGTGAGGCTGGTTGTAGGACTTCATCTACCTTCCTGCTTAATTTCACATGTAGCATTCCATCATATAAGGATGACTCTCAAACAGAGTGTCTGTCTGGAGGAAAAGGATCTGAGCTTTGGTCTTCGCTCCAGAGAGCGTCAGAGTGTCAGTAAGTGACCCTTTTTTTTTTTTTAAATGCTGATGATGGAACATGGTCCCAGGTAGTAATTGCTTCTTGGCCAAAGATTCTAAACCTGCTGTTTGTATTGTTTTAGTTAAATTGATGTGGTGGTATCAAGTTGAACTAAATTATGTGGACCTAGAGCTGCTTAACTTGCTTGTGTCAATTTATAGATGATCTTGAACCAACACAGTCAGGCTTAAAGCAAGGTCTGAACTGTTCTGTCAATAGAAGTTGTGTGGTTAGAGGCTATACTGCAATTACTTGCATGTACACCCCTTCTCTTTTTTCATTCATTCCACCTGTAAGAGCTTAACTTCCCTTTCCATCTCTTCCCCTTCTTCCTCCTTCCCTCTCTTTTTTCCTTTCCATTGCTGTTGGTTTCAGTGATCGTCTGACTGGCCTTCAATTCATTCTTTGTAATGACCTAGATTTAGGAGGTAATATTAGAGTTACGCATTGTAAATTCAGTGTAGGTTAGTGAGCACTGACTGTAAGCCCAGGGTCTGAGGCTAGATGGCTGTTATGATGGTTGTAGTTTTGTAATGTTAGTGCAGTGGCCAAGTTCAAGAAGATTTTGTGTATGTTGTATTTTGAGTAGCACCTGAGCATGTACAAAGATGGCAAAGGATCCTTTCATAAAACCCAGTAACTTGCATTCAGCTTATCTGACATTATGCAAATAATCCGCCAACTGAGGATAAATGTGACATTATAAAATGGTCTTCTGGTAATTCCATCTCATGCTATATATATAAAATAATTACTTGAACTTGCAGCATCTGTCTTCAAGCATAAATCTGATTGCTTTTTAGCCTGTTTGTAGAGCGTCTTGGCTGGCACAGATCTCTCATGGTGCAATCATCTCTGCAAAGAGACCCGAAAGAAGTAATTGTATGTTGTCCTCTTCCTTGGGCCTTTGATTTTCTTATGAATAATAGATCTGTTTGGATCACTGGTGCTCATAATAAATTAACAATGTTTAAATTGGCACGGCATCTGCTGAGGACCCAGACAAATCCCATCCCACTGGTCCAACTATGGAATGCTGTTCTTGGAGATTCTCCCTAAAGTGCTTGTGAAATGTGAGGCTGTTGACACCAGTGAAACAAAGAAGGTCTCTACTTCATTCTGGTGATCTTCATAGGAAGACTTTAAACTTTTCTTCTTATCTTTTCCTATGTGCTAAGTTTGTATCTCTAGGTGGGAATGGCTATTTATATGATGCTTTGCACTTTGAGCAACACATCCACATACCCGTGGAAAGGCCAGCCTTGATCTTCAGGAAAAAGAAGTGAGGAAAAGCAGAAACTTTTACTGTGGTGTTCACTAGCGGTACATGTGAGGATAGACTAAAGCACTTCAGTATCAAAGCGAGGATAGACTAAAACACATCCATATCAAATCAGCGTTACAGTTCTCAGGCAACAAATTCAGACTATAAAGCAATATGAAATAAAACTTTCTGACTTAAATTTTATCAGTCACTGATTTCTTCTTCGTAAATACTTCATCCCAGGCTGGAACTACAGCCTCTTACTCTGATTACCAGAGTACATAGTGTATACTCTGTCACTATGGAAATAGGAAGTATTCTACATTGATGTGTAGCTTGTCTTAACAACTGTATCTTGCCTTTACCTACTAAAACCAGATAGTCTCTTTTCTCTTTATTGACACATATATTAATATTTCTTGGTGAAAATCACTATGTATTTAAACTTCCGAAACAAATAAGGACCATCCATCCTTTTCCCCGTATTACTTCGCAGCTCTCTGTCTTCTAATTAAAAAGTAACTAAAATGAATTTACAAGGCAAGTCCTGTTAGTTCACAAGAGCACAAAGCACTAGTATGATTACGGCGTAATATGCAAGTGCACCTTTTTTAAAACTTCTTTCAGTCGTATGGCATTTGATTGTGCTCTGGAACTTGCTCTTGTAACAGGTCTTTCCTAAATCAGCAAATAGTATCTCTATACTTCTTACTCTCTGACCTGCCAGTAATACTTGCACTTTTTTATTTAATGCTGTTGCAAGTACCAGATAAAATGCAGCACACTGTAATAGCAACAGAAATGTTTGGTTCTGTAATATCCACATTGTTGGCATTCTTTGGTGTGTTCCCTGCTATTGGTCTACATTGGTTTGAGAGGCAATTAAATATTTCTGTGGGGGTCTCAGAGTACGTAGCCTAAATTTAAAGGCGGGGATTCTCGAGGAGCACATCTGGCAATTCAGTCTTGCCAGTGGAATGGATTAATCAGGGAAAAATGACCCTGCGTTCAGCTTGTCGTAAAGTTCATGGCGCAAATTATAATGAGTCTCCCTTTCCAGAGGTCCGTCAGGACTTGTGTCACTAGAGAAGAAGAGCAGTTTCAGTTTTTATAAGCAGAGGCAATATAGTAGAGCAAGGGAAGTAGAATTAAGAACATTATGTGTATCATTGCTGTAAATGCCATTCTGATTTGGTTGATCATCCTTTCACGTGCTTTTATTTTTGTCCAATTTTGGCCAAAAATAAAAAAACACTGGACAAAAATATTGTCCTGTGTTAGCAGCATGTGCAACAAGATGTGCCTTGCAGAGCTTGCATGCCCAGCTAGTGACGGCTTTGTCTCCAGGCTTTCCAGGTCCCAAACCATTTTCTCCTGACTGATTGCAGTGGGGGTTGCAAGTGGAATGTGATTTTCAGTTTTCCTATATGCAGAGCAGCTCACGGAGCTCAGATGTTTGAGATATGGTGAATTTAACTGACAGTTACAGGAAATAATTTTTCTGCACCTGAAAGTTATGCAGTCATTATTGATTATTCCAGGTTTGCATTGCCATCCGTCGCCATCCAAAATCTTCCACATTCAGGTGTCAAAAGTTGAGCTGACAAAGCAAAAATTGCCACGTGGACGAACAGATTATGGAAGTGCAACAGAGGAACCAGGGAGGTAATCTGTGCAATGTGGAAATGATGTGATGGAGCACTGGGAACATTGCCTTAAAGCACCTCTCTTTGTTTATAGGGGCTGTCAGTTTCCCTTAGTGAGATACAAATGCTGTGCAAATATACACAACTGCACTTATCTGTACGTCTTCTGCTGATACAACATCCTGCTTGAAAAAGTCCTCTCCATCAGCCTGTTGTGCACACATTTTTATTGATGTCCTGGCAACTGTTTGCCAGGACAAATACTGTCAACAGCACTTTATAGTGGCAATATCATTTTAGTGAGCGCTAGAATGCAAGCGAAAAAGTTCTCATCCCTAAGCAGGGTGAATCTAGTCGTTAAATGAAAATATATTTAAAAGTTACAGAATTTATGAAACTGGCTGCAGCTTTGTAGGTATTTTCCGACCTTTTTTTAATGTTCGGCCTGGGAATTAGTTTCTCCTTTAAATTTTTTTAACTTTCTTCCTGTATTTGTTCTTGTCCTCTTCCAT
>NW_009648657.1:800524-847837 GCF_000708025.1 Charadrius vociferus | reverse complement strand
CCAAGAAAGCCTGTTCTTTCTGAAACTCTGTCACTTAGTCTAAAGCATAAGTTAAAGTGATCTAAGTAGGCAGTAATTTGGCTAGATTTTCTCTTAATCTTGTGTGGATCAAGAAATCTAGACTGCTTTCACTACAGTCATTAATGATTAAAATGAGATTTCTCTATTTTGGACTAATTACAAATGTAGGTGAAAGCTCTAAGGGGAAATTTGAGAATTTATAGTATATCAACCTGGCAAAATATTGCATAAACTACTAGTCTTCACTTATGATTTGCCTTAACAGCAAGTAATCTCCATTTGTGTTAACTTTATTTAAATACTAAAGTCACTGACTTTCATTGGCGTCAATAACTTTCTAAGCTTGAAATTTGTTTTCTCTATTGGAGATACAAAGAAGGGGGAAATTAGTGTAGAAGCCTGGTGTGGCATATTGGGACATAATGTTTTGGTTTGTTTGGGGTTTTTTTGTTGGATTTTTTTTTCCCTCACAAAAGATGTAGTTAGGAACTCATTTGCTCACTCACTTTCACTCTAATTAAAGATTTTTCTGGCCATATACGTTCTACTAAACTTTGATTTGTTGTAGGAAAGAGTCAGTTTCAAGAAAATTTCAAGTAAGGTGGATCTTTGTTTCCAGGAAGCAATTGTTGATTAACGGAAGGAGAAAAGAGCACAAGAGGCATCTGCTCCCTCCTCTCTAAATAGTTTGCAATTGGTAGCAGACCTATGATTTAGTACCTAATTAGGCTTACCGAAGTACCTTAATCTTTGGACTGTGCAGTACTCTTCGGAAGCTTTTCCCCCTTACAAAGTGTAAAACCCGGTTCTTGTGCATCTGCTGATGAAAGGAAATCTAAAATGTGTTTTAGGTACTGAAAAATGGATTTATGACCAAATTGGGGTAACAGTAGCTGTACCAGAAAACCTCAAATGGTGATACGAAACAAGATCATTAGGCTTAAGCGTCTGTTTATTATCTGTAGTGAAAATGGTAATCGTGTATTGAAGAATTCTGATGTGATCAATGTGTACTGCAGATTTCATGTTAACAATCCTAAATCTTAACCTACCCTATTAAATTATGTCCCGAACTCTGACATGAAAACAGTAGGGACATGGACTTTCTTTTAGTGCCTTTTAATAAACAGCTGTGAGGTGGTGTTTGGTTGGATTGGTTTTCTGAGTACTTTTGAGTGAGACTGTATAAAAAAATAATTTCTTTGGCAGCATATGAGTAAATATGGAAAGCATCTCTGGTAGGTGCTAAGGGTAGACATCTTGGTTAATATAAAGTTGCTTTTAATTTTAAATTTTAAGATAATAGAATGCCATTATCCCTTTGGTGTAATGAAGGCACGTTCGAAATATAGCAGTGTGATTGAAGAATGGGATCTGCCTGACTTAATTGTAACCTGGGGTCCCTGGGTTAAAAGAAGGTTGGACACTCAAAATGAAAGATTGTCAGAGGGAAAAAGGTTTTCTTCCATAAACATATTCCATGTGGCAAGGATTCCACTTTTGTCCCCAACAGCCCAGGTCTCTCTCTAAGGAGAGAGGGCATGGACAGATTTGAAATGAGGCATTCTAAGGGCTGAAGTTGGCCTAGGGATTGTAGCAGTTGCTCTTTTGGTCAGCTCCAGTAAGTCACATCAGCTGCGGTCCCCTGCAGAGCGCTCTCAGGAGCAGCACATCCAGAGTGACAACCGGACCTGCTCCATGTTCAGTTTGTGCCAACCCTGAAAAACAAGCTGGGTGACATGCAGAGGGGGTATACAGGGGCTAATGTTTGAATATACTGTCCACTAGTCACTCATAGCTATAAAGATCAGAAATGAGGCTATCGCCTTTCTACACTTGGGAGAAGATTCTTGCCTAATATTGTTGATTTATTAATTGATTTATAAATTTTCCTGAGTTTATTTTGATCCTTGTGCATTCTGCACAGGTATGTTCCTGAAGATTTAAAGTAGGACTCTGTGCCTATGAATTGGATGTGTTGAAATCTGGTATTTTCAGATCTGGTAACTGAGTTTCCTGGACTTGTGGATGGGAGTTCATATTGGTTCTGTTCATACTTGAGGAGGATGGGTTGCTTGGGTTTTTGGGAAGGAACAGTGAGGTATTTGAGGTGGATATCTTTATTCCCAGCAGCCCTTAGCAGAAGGATTACTGACATTATCTGCACATACGTATGTTGCGATGTCATCCACAGTTGTGGTCTTCCAGTTATTAAGACTGGACGTCAAGCCAGAACACTCAGAGGGTTGTGATCAGTGGCACAGAGTCTAGTTGGAGGCCTGTAACCAGTGGTGTCCTCCAGAGGTCAATACTCGGTCCAATTTTGTTCAATATATTCATTAACGACCTGGATGAGGGGACAGAGTGTATCCTCAGCAAGTTTGCTGATGATACCAAACTGGGAGGGGTGGCTGACTCTCCAGAGGGCCGCGCTGCCATCCAGCGTGACCTGGACAGGCTGGAGAGCTGGGCAGAGAAGAACCTAATGAGGTTCAACAAAAGCAAGTGCAAGGTCCTGCACCTGGGGAGGAAGAATGCTAGGCAGCAGTATAGGTTAGGGGTGGACCTATTGGGTCTAATGTACAGCTGGATCTTGCAATGATTTGTGGTCAGGGCTTTGGAGTTTGGGAAGCCAAGTGCCATGGCTGAGAAGTAGCCCTGCAGGCCTGGTTCCTCAATCACAGCAATGGCTACTGGTAGCATAGCCAGAAATGACTGTGATTTGTTTGTGTGTAATAAAGCTGTGCCACTGAAACACTGTTCAACTTATTCCTAGAAGTCCTGGGAAAGGAGCTGGAAAGTGAGATGGCAAAGCTTCCAAATTGGTTTATTTGAGATAGTAAAGAGAAAGTTAGGCTCTGAAGAACTACTAAAGGAGCTTTTTAGACTGGGTGGGCAACACCCCTGCCCCCCAGCAACTGAAACATGGTGTAGATAAATGTGAGGTGGTGCATGTGAGCTTAGTTTCACATACAAAATTATGAATCTGAGCTATTATTGAGTATTATCTGAGCTGTATCAGACAGAAGTGATATTCTAGGGTTATCATATTTCCATTAAAAAAAAAAAAATCAGCTCAGAGGTCAGTAGCAGTCACAAAACCAAGTCTATACTAGGAATTATTGTGAAAGGAATAGAGTGTGAAACACAAAATAATGATGCTGCTGCCTCAACTAGTTGTTTACTCACACCTTGTATTTTCCATACAGTTCTGGTCCTCCTATTTAAAAAAAAAAAAAATAGTGGAAAGCATATCGGAATGGAAAAAGGCTTAGAGAAGGGCAAACAAGGTATGGATGGTTTCCGTAAAAGGACGGACTGGTCAAGTAGGCTGGGACTCTTCTAGTCTGTTTAGGGTTATGATAGAGGTCTACAAAATTCTGAATGGTAAGGCAACTGTGGATTGACTGTGTTAAAGGCCAAATCACAGATGTTTGTAACAGCCAAAAAATAATTATGACCTGATTCTTTTGGGAGTATTTAGTTAGGTTAAAAAGAAAAATCTTTAAAAGAAAGTTGGGAGTGCTATATGGAAATTTTACTTGTTGGCTTAGAGCCAGAACTAAAGGAGGCCACATGGATTAAAAACTTATCCCCATGTTCAGAGGACGGCTAGTAGAGCTATAAAATTAAGTAATAAATTTATTTTTAAAGTCTGAAGGAAAATGAAGAAAATAAAAGGGAAACAGGACCAATAGAGAGCACAACTAAGCACTGAATTACTTTAGAATCAGAAAAAGTCTTACAGATGTATTGGTGTAATGTGAGAGGGATGTGGTGAATTTGTTAAGTGATGTAAAAAGATAGGAAAATTAAAAGATGTATCTGTTATATTATATAATTGTATAATAGGAAGTCAATGAAATAATTTCCAGTAATAGGTACTCAAGGGGTTGCTCTTTAGTAGCTGCTAAATTTAGACATTTTTAAATTGGCGTGCCCAGATAATTAGTTTCAACAGGGCTGTCCAATGAGCTTCCTGGATCATTAATGTTGATTTTTGATAAGCTTTGAAATACTGGAGAAAGAGGACAAAAATGGCTAATGTGCCACATTCAAAGAGGGTAAAAGGCATGACCTGGATAATTACATGTCTGTCAGCTTGACATCACTTCTGGGCAAAATAATAAGAGGCCTAATTAATAATGAATTAAAGAAGTGTTGTATAATTAGTGCCAATCAACATGAGTTATAGGAAAACCAGACCATGTCAAGCTAGCTTGATGTATTTTTGATGAAATTAGAAGTAGTGGTTGATAAAGCTAAAAGTGTTAACATAATAACCTGATTTCTGTGAAGATTAGACTTAGTAGTGGTCCATATTTTGATTCAGAAATGAAAGTCCTGTGTAATCAACCACCAACACTTCACATGTTTTACATGCATTAAAGGGTAGATAATTCTTAGGTGTGAAAATGTCAGTGTAAAATGAGACTCATTGCTGAAAGGATGCATTCCTCTTGGACTCTTGATGGCATCCTTTCTCAACCCTATGGCACTTAGCTTCTTATCAGTGTCCTAAAAACCCATGTAATAGCTACTGATGGTTTGCCGAGGAATGAAAGGTTGAAGCATTGTTAAGTAAGAAAGAGGATTCAGCAGTGATACCACCATCTGCTGCTACGTAGCCAGCCAAAGCTGGCACAAAGCTGAATGTGTTTCTGTGGAATGAACTGTACAGGAAAAATAAAAAGTTGTCTATATTTATTGAAAAAAAAAAGTATTTCTGTGAAGTGATAACTGTAATTTGCTGTGATTTATCCTGTGTGAATAGCAGCCTTAATGACTTCAGGTAACAGGAAACATTCACTATTACTTTTGACTGGAGAAATTCATTGATCATCAGGTCGCTATGAGTTTCCAGTTTCTGTGTCTTAAATAACTTTTATGAACTTTGGAGGGGTAAATAGAGATGTATTGTGAAGGCGTATCTTTCTGAATTTGGCATGAATGCATTTGTTACTTGAATACTCTGTCCAGTTTGAGGTCTCTGGTTCATTAATTAATATGGATAAATTAGAGAAAGTTCAGAGAAAGCCATGGCACTAATTACAAGAGTAGAAAATGTGTTGTGTAGTGAAAAACCTAACAAGCTTCATCTTTGCACTTCCTTATAAATGAGGTTAAGGGATGACTTGATTAGGGCCTACCAGTACAAATGCAAGGAGCAAAACCTTGTTAATGGCCTCTTTAGTCTGGCTAAAAAGGATAAGATCTAGTGGCTGGAAGCTATAGACAAGCAGGTTCAGACCAGGGAAAAGGAGGCTTCACAGTAAGTGTGATCTACCAAGGATTGCAGTAGATTCTTCAGCCTTGCTGACCCTATTTTTAAGGTTGGTATTTTCTAAAATGTGTGTTAAGTGAAACAAAATTGGAATCTGGAAACCATTATGGACTCTGTTATAAAGGTAATTAGATCATTGCAGTGGTCCATTCTCAATCTGTAGAAATTAAATATGCATCAGGCCAGAGACACTGGTTCCATTGAACACCAGTGCTGTTAAAATAAGGCACAAAAAGGATGTCATCTTTGTTTTCCCACAGAAATACTCTAGTAGTCTGAGGGATGGGGACTTGAAGTCTCTGTTGCAAAAGAATCTCTGGCTATGTAGGAGCATGGAAAAAGATCAAACCTCAAATTGCGATGTTGATCATTATGACGAATTGTCATCATCTGGTTGGTGCCTAACAAAGCCAGACAAGCTAAAATAAAAAATTCAGAGCTTTAGGACATGGACAATTAGAGGACTTCCTATCCATTCTCACTTTCTCAGTTTACAGAATTTATGTGAAATCTGCATTACTTTTTAGGGTGAAAATGAAAGAGGATCATTTCCATTCAAAATTAGGTCCCAGCTTCCAAAGGTTATTGTAATTTTTATTTTTGTCAGTATTGTTTTTGTGGCGCTCTTGATACTATGCCTTATTCTGGAATGAAGAGGTTTGTGCTCTTCTAAGCTTTGCTTACCCTCTTCAATGCCACTCTGGATTACAATGGCTACTCAGGTTTTCCATGGCTTTGATGTAGTAGCTAGCATTCAGCATCTCCTATGTATTGGATAGCAACATCTTCCTTGAGAACAGTCATGGAACAAAGTATTTACTATTTAATCATTAAATGCTTGATATTTATGTCAATTAGCATAAATTAGAAGTCATCACATTGAGATATTTTGGGGTGGCCCAATATAGTATTAGGGGAACCTGTACATATCGGTGAAATATCTAGCTTTATTAATGCTAAGAGCGATGGGAAGAATTTTTAAAGTATATTTAAAAAAAACCAGAAACCCAACAATAATTCTTGACAGTGGTCTACATTAAAGAGATAAAAATATCAGAAATATTCAAAAGAGAGAAAATATTTAATAAATAATGTCCTGTTATTAGAAAACATCTGACACATTTATATTAAATGTTGGTGAAGTGTATTCTATTCCAACAGTAAATGGAAAGGATGTTAGGTATATACTCTTGGTAAAGACCTTTAGACTTGAGGGACTTGAACACAATTGTCTGAAGAGCTTTCATTTCCACTGATATTGACAGATCTAACCCCTTGGAACACCGGTAAGTCTTCAGAAAACTGCAAGAAAGCTAATATGGTAATATTTAAGGATACTAAATGGCATGGTTGTTGATGGCAGCATATTGCTGCTCATTCTTGCTGTTTTCTACTCCATTAGAAGAAAGAGTCATTAGCATCTGGCATTTCACCTCCATTAAGGCTTTTATATACTGTATTCTATAACCTTTGTTTTCCTTTGCTGAGATGCACAGAACCAGTTTTAATATTTTTTGTGACTCAACAGTCAGCAATTTTTCAAATTCTTAAAAATATGATTAGCTACAGTGAATAGAATAACTTAGCATTAAGCGCATTGCTGCTGCATGCAGAAATAAAATAGCAAGGAGGGAATCCCCTTTGTGTACAAAGGAACACATTCACCTTCTTGGATAGCATAATGCTGGAAGCTTATGCAGACTAGATTGTCCGCTGTGCCCTCTAGATCCTCACTCATTGCAGTTCCTATGCTATAGATTTGTTCTGTATACTAGTTCTGTTCCTGACTGTGTGACCTTGCACTTGATTGTATGAAATTTCATTGAGCTTACATGTGCTCAGCTGAGTGGTTCAAATCACTCTGTAAGCAGTTCTATCTCTCTTTCTTACTCTTCTGCAAATATTTGCATAATCAGACATGGCTTTGTATTTCTTTCTGATTCTGGATAGCAGTTTTGCTTGGTGTCAGGCCTTGCCTCATAAGAAACTTCCTTGTTTGACATGGATTTTCTCATTTTAAACAACTTTTTTGAAATCTGCCACCTTGCTGTTTCTAATTTCATCTAAGGATAGAAATATAACAATAGTGTAAAACTGTCCCTAATGTGCTCAAAACATTTACTGGCCTTACATCTTTTACAATATGGATTTTACCTTGTATCCTCTGTTTTTTAAGTTTTGATTAGTTTTTGTAGAACATTTTCTGTATTGCCCTCTTTTTACTGTTGGGGTTTTTTTTATCTTTTATTTCAGTTGTTTTGTGATGATCATATGCACCAATAGTTTATGTAGTTGTGACTATGATCTGCTATTCTCTCTTAAAGCAGGCTCTTGTCTCAGTTCTTAACTGACTGAAAAGTGAGGAAACTTTCAGTAAAATAATTTTTATTTCTGAGATTGTTTTCTTTGCAAGTATTGGGGGGGGGGAGAATACCCAAACCAAGGTTTATTTATTTGTTTTTTAATTCATGACAATTGAAACCCCTAATTTTCCAGCTTGTGACTGAGTTTTTCTGTTTTCAAGTTCTATCTGAATACTTGAAAAATATGTTGCAAAGCAGAAGTATTTTGGGAAAAAGAAGTCTCATTCCATTAAGATTTTTTTTCAACCTCTCCTGCATATTTTAAGAGGGCTTTTCCAACAGTTCTAGTAACACTTCTGTTTATTATTTAATGAACAAAAAAAATGGTAGGTTTCTTGAGGTTGCTACAGTTGTTCACTTTATTTGGTGAAGTTAATCCCTTCCACATTTGAAGTTTTTGTTATGAGCTCTGTAACTTACTGTATTGCTGTTGGAACAGAAAAAAAATACTTGGAAATAAAATTTGTGGTCTAATGTACCTATTTAAGTCAAAAAGGAAGAAGTGTGTCAAACTTGCTGTCTTGAAATTGCCTGTGCTTCATCCAGGGTCAGAATTATGAATAACCTGACTTCTGATGACATGTGTGGTCAGAATCTATGAAATTGTTTCTTCTCCTTCCAAAAAGGAAACAAACCTTCACACTCAACGCTCAAATTCTTGTGTTGCTAAAACAAATCATCTTACTAGCCAATGTTTCTTGGCAGGTAGCTTATCAGTATTTTGGGGAATTTCCATTTTGTTCTCCTGTTTATTAATTTTGTATACCATAAGTGTTGATCGTCGCTTGATCAGTAGTAAAACGTTTTGAGTTGACCCCATAATGATGACTTATCTTAATAATTCACCTGAGACAGAGCTCCATAAGCAAATTAATGCTAAATGAAGTGGGAACCTATGTCCACAGTCAAGTGAAAACAGTGTGGGAAAACACCTGTAGAAATATTTCAGTCTGAAGCTTTCACGGGTTTTAGTGTTGATAAACTAGTTAAGGTTCTGTACATCAACTTCTGAAGAAATAACCTTTTCTATGAATCATATTTTTGGAGACAGGAGCAAAAAATCATGACATGAGTTGCAGGAAATGCCTGTTTTATTTCATTTTACTCTCTATCATCCATAGATTATTCTGCTCTCCAGACTATGTCTGGTTTGGTGGAGGGGATTTTTCCAGATGATCCAGGGATCATCTAGATCAATATAAAGAAGTGTGAACTGGGATCCTAAACCTTTTCACATCTAGCTGAGTGTCATAGTCTCTTAAGCTAGCCTCTGCTTTCCTCTTGGATGGTTTCTCTCTGAGTGTATGAATTTCTGCTGAGTTGGTTGGATGACGCCAAAATGTTAGCAGAAGGATGGACATGTCTGCTTTCTTACAGTAAGAGTACTTTGTTATATAAGCTGTGCTTAGTAACACAAGGACTGACAGCACAAACCTTTAAGTAATGAGCACAGGCATCAGAGCTTTGGTTCTCTGGCAAATATTCTAACAGCTTGTCTATTATTCCAGTTAGTGTAATGATGACAGAGGTAGAAACACAAGTGGTGCTTTTTGGAGCCTTATGTCATTCAAGTAAAAAGATGTATGTGTGTATTGGGCAGTTGGGAAAAGTTGAGGGGGCGGGGGGGACAGGGAGAAAATCCACAATGATTTAATACTTTTTTTTGGTGGTTTGCCAGTGAAGCCAAGGAAAGTCACATTGTCAGCTCATTGCTCTGAACCCCATGTTACTATCTATCTGAAGTGCTTCATGTATCATTCATTACAGCAGGTAGAGGAACAGTGAAATGTGGTTCACTTCAGCTGGAAACTCCTTTAGGACTGTTTGGTTAAGTGACTTAATGGCTTATTCTTAATGTTCTTTTCTTTTATCTTGAGACCTCATAACTCAAAATGACCAAAATAATTCAAATTCTTCCTGGCAGCAGGTCACCTGTGAAATATTTTCTGTCCAACTTTATTATTTTTGAATACAAAATGCCAAGAAAAATGTGTGTATGTGTCTGGGTATATGAAAGACTTATAGATATATACATCTTCTATATATGTCTGTGGCTTCTGTATATCTTCTATATACTTCTGTGGCTTATTACAATAGCAATAAAGAAAAAGTATTGTAAAGCATACAATCTGTAACTCATTATAATCTGCTCCATCTTAAAAGCACTTAAGTCTTGACATAAGCCATTGATAAGTGACATAAAAGAAGAAAAAAAGGAGAATTAGAGCCAGTCGGACTTACTGGGATAGGGAGAGAAGTAGTGAAAAAAAGATGAGAGCTCATGAGTATTTGGGGAAAAGAGGTAAATTCGGAGCCACCAAACTTTGGTCTACATTTTTGTCTGATTTTTTTTTTTTTTTTGTAATACAGAAAATATCTATACATGTTACATGGAGGAATTTTTAGAAAACATTCGATACCAGGTACAAATAGAAAAACTAGGAAACTCTATTGAAAAATAAAATGCCTCAGAACTGCCTAGAAGGATAATTGTATTCATTCTCCATAAATCTTTTAAATTACATTATCAGAAAAGATAAATGAACAGTCAAAATGAACATTTTATGTAAATAGAATTTGCCCAGAAAAAAAACCCTTTCCTAGGTAAATTGCAGTTATGAGCAGATATAGAAAATGTCGCAAGTACCAAGGTAGTGGTGTCCTGGTTTGTGATCAAGAAAAACAGAGTAAATAGTCCCTCTCTGTAAGATGCTGGTATAACTATATGTAGACCAAAACAGGTTAAATATAAGTGTGACAAAAGAAAGTGCATCTATGCAAAACAAACATAAGGTGAGGAACAGCAAATAACTGTTAAGTAACTCTTTTCTAGCTTTTGCCTTTTAATTAGCCAAACAAAATGAAACTGATTGATAAACATTTTGTGGTCTACCTGTTAAGAGCAGTGAATGGGAAAGGTACGAAGCAACTGCTGGAGGCAGAGCAGGAGACACTGTGGCATTTCTAGAATCTCAGCCAGAGCCTGACTGTGACTGCTGTTCTCCTTTTATACTCCTCTCCCTTAAGACACAAACCATCCTCACACGATACCAAAGGAAGCATCCTATTTACATTTAAAACAAACACTGAAACAAAACCACAGTGAATTTGATTTGAAGGTGGTCTTCTTGGAGTGTATGCACTTCTAACCTTCTACTGTCTGTTTTAAATATATTAACTAATTTCTTTTAATATAAAAGCTTGAACAGCAAGTCTAGCCGTGAACTTGCCAAAAAAATAATTCTACCACCATTAACAAATAGCTTGCACTTTAAAAATTCTCGGTGTTTGGAAATAAAACAATTGCGTTGTCAGAGAGAGAGGGATCTTTTTCTGTCTTGCAAAAGCATGCCTTCAGATTTTGGCAAATTTGTAAATCTGGGGAATATTGCTTTTGCAGTGGGCTGGGAGACCTGTTAATGGCTGGCTTCCAATTTTTGGATCGTTCCAGTCATAGCTGCCTTAAGCTTTGAGCTCTCTGAACCTACTTTGTCATACACAAACACCTCTGCAGTTAAGAGTTACTGACAGGACACAGGCTTAATGAAGAGGCCATGATATGAAAATGTTAAGAAAGAATAGAATTCAGATGAAAGGATTTTGAAAACAAAGTTAGGCTCACAACAAAGTGTGGACGGGTTGGAAAAAACTATGAGCTATCTTGCCTTGTAGTACTGTGCAATCAATCAGACTGATTCTTGCGATCCACTTCATTTCTTGACTGTCAGATGCAAAGCTGCCCAGGCTCCTCCTGGAGCAGGAAGTATTGGTCCATGGTCGAAACAGAATTTTAGCTGAAGTGTGTTGTGAATCTCATTAAAATGCACCTTTGGACTAGAGGGACATGCAGCGGTCTTGGAGAGAAATTTTGGGTTTGCTTCTTCTGATCACTGGCAGACATCACAGCATGAATTAGTCTTGCAGGCCTCATGTTTGTCCCAGCTGGGACAGCACCCTAAAATTCTCCCCATGTGGTCAGAGACAGCACTGTGGGTTGAATCGGTGAGAAATGTCAGATCTGCCATTCGATTCTTAGTACACTAAGTGGAAAGAAAAAGATGGCGGTTGTGTGGAGATGTGTTACCATCTCATGGCTGACTTCTTTAGCTTGCTTTAGGCATATTATGTGGAATAATGCATGCAGCCTTATTAACAGTGGTATGTAGCCTACTAGAAAATGGGGGAGAAGTAGGGTAATTAGCCTGCTAAGAGAGGAAGTTAATATGATGAGCTGTTGGCAAAACTATATGGATTGTTTTGTGTGTGGTGGGTTTTTTTTTAATTACTTCATTCTGTGTGATGGAAGCATACTGATTAGTATTTCCAAGGATTACTGTAAAGAAGATTCAAATAGTCTTATTTATTTATTCATTATTTTTAACAAGTAAATGCAGAGAGAGACTCTGTCATGAGAGTCATCTAGGACCTCTCTTGTCCTTTGAGTTCCCAGGATAATTGCTAAGGCTTAGGAGATTCCTTTGGCCAGTTCCTAGGATGAATTTCCTTAGACCATGCTGGCTTGACCATATCTATTTCCTTCCAAAGAATTTATAATATGTTCTTTCTATATTCTAGCTTGCACCTCTGTCTCCTTATTAAGGCTGATCTCATTAAATGTGTGGTCACAAATTATTTTTGCTTAATTCCTCACAAAAAAGGAAATGAGTGGTTTCTTCAGACTTAACTGTGTTCTCAGCTAGCTGATGCTTTTTCACATCTGTCGAAATGAGCCAAAGCATCCTTTTACTTTTTGATTTTTTTTTTCAGTATAGCTGTAGAATGGCTTGCTGTTGCCTTTCATGTTCATTGTTAACCAAATCTTGCTTTGTACCTTAACTTTCTGATACTATCTTGGCATGCTTATGTTATGTTGTTGCTTTATATTCCATTTTCATTACGTGCCCCTAATACCACTTCCTGTATATATCCTTTCATGGGCCAGACTGTTCACTGAAGATTTCTGTAATTGCTGTATCTTTACCAAAATCTCTTACGGAGACCTTCATGCAATGTAGCCATGTTTGCTCAGGTGTAAAATATTTCTTGAAGACTTCTTCCAATGTTTTCTTCTCCTCAAAGCGTTTCAAAACCAGCATTTGTTCTAACCTTGTGTTATAACCGCCCCCATGTAAGTTTACCTGGTTTAGGTGAAATAAAACAAGATGTATTGTTATGGCCTCTTACCAACATGCATGTCCAAAGATACATCTTCTGAACAGACCATGGGAAAAATAAAACACTGATGAGTAGATAGAAGCACCAGTTTGTTGCACTGTAGTGATGCAGAGTGTTTAAGTGGGGGAGGATTATTTTCTTATTTCTAGGAAAATGGATGTGACAAGTGCTTTCGTTTTCTTGGCAGGCAGTTCCTTAGTTACTGTGCAGACAGTCACACGATAATCTTGAATATCAGTTCTTCAGACAGGATGGGGAAAAAAAGAAAGTGGGGCAGAGCAGCCACATTCTCATACATTATAGGCAAGGCAGATAAATGCCAAGAATATTATAAAGTATATAAAGTTAGGGCAGAGAGTGGGAGTAAGAGGGGGTTGGCCTTTTCTTTAAGAATGAGCAGTGAGTTAGGTTCGCAGTTAGATGCTGTCTGAGAAGAGATCCATTCCAGGCCACAGAAAGGATCTGTACCTCTTAGGTTTCAAGTTCCTCCTTGCCAGTGCTCTTTGCAGCCTATCTGGTCACTTAAACTCATGTTTTGGGTAGTCCATGAGAAACTCAAAGATCTTTACTGTACAGATTCATTTTTTATGTTCCAACTCTATGTACCATAGGCAAGTACCCACAAAGCAGTCTAGATGTTCAAGGAGAAGAAATGGGATCAAAATTATTATAGCTATTATTTTTAGTACGACATCCAGCTCCTTATTTTTGATGCCATTAACCACTGTTTTCTTTAATGTCATAGCAGTTTCCGCTGGTGCACTTTAATTTGCTTTTTCACATATGTAATCAACAGGCTGTCATCTGTCTACAAAGCTGTATCTTATTTCCTTTATTATAGAATAATAGAATAGTTTGGGTTGGAAGGGACCTTTAAAGGTCATCTAGTCCCAGCCCCCCCCCTGCAATAATCAGGGACGTCTTCAACTAGATGAGGTTGCTCAGAGCCCCGTCCAACTGGACCTTGAATGTTTCCAGGAATGGCACATCTGCCACCTCTCTGGGCAACCTGTTCCAGTGTCTCACCACCCTCAGAGTAAAAAATTTCTTTCTTATATCTAGTCTGAATCTACCCTTATTTAGTTTAAAGCTGTTACCCCTTGTCCTATCACAACAGGCCCTGATAAAAAGTTTGTCCCCATCTTTACTCTAGGCCCCCTTTAAATACTGAAAGACTGCAATAAGGTCTTCCCGAGACTTCTCCAGGCTGGACAACCCAAACTCTTCCAGCCTGTCCTCATAGGAGAGGTGTTCCAGCCCTCTGATCATCTTGTGGCCCTCCTCTGGACCCATTCCAACAGGTCTATGTCTTTCCTGTGCTGAGGACTCAAGAGCTGGATGCAGTACTCCAGGTGAGGTCTCACCAGGGCGGAGTAGAGGGGCAGAATCACATACCTCAACCTGCTGGCCACACTTCTTTTGATTTTGTTATACTGTTGTTGTGTTAGTATGATCCTTAGGGTAACAAAGGGTAAAATATAAGAGAGCTTGAGTAAAAATGCATGTGCTTGGATTAGTCTCTGGAACTTTTGATACAGCATATTGGGTTTGCGTGACAAGGTTTTGGTAGCTGGGGGGTTACAGGTGTGGCTTCTGTGAGAAGATGCCAGAAGCTTCACATATGTCTGACAGAACCAATGCTAGCTGGCTCCAAGACAGACCCACCACTGGTCAAGGCCAAGCCCATCAGCGCCAGCAGTAGCACCTCTGTGATAACGTATTTAAGAAGGGGAAAGAACTACTAGGCAACAGCAGCTGGAGAAGGAGTGAGAATATGCGAAAGCAACAACTCTGCAGACACCAAGGTCAGTGAAGAAGGAGGGGGAGGACGTGCTTCAGGTACTGGAAAGGAGATTCCCCTGCAGCCTATGGTGAAAACCATGGTGAGGCAGGCTGTCACTCTGCTGCTCATGGAGGTCCATGGTGGAGCAGATATCCGCCTGCAGCCTGTGGAGCAGGTGGGTGCCTGAAGGAGGCCCACACTAGAGCAGGCTCCTGGCAGGACCTGTAGACCTGTGGAGAGAGGAGCGCAGACTGGAGCAGGTTTGCGGGCAGGACTTGTGACCCCTTGGGGACCCATGCTGGAGCAGTCTGTTCCTGAAGGACTGTACCCTGTGGAAGGGACCCATACTGGAACAGTTTGTGAAGAACTGCAGCCTGTGGGAAGGACTCGGAGAAGTTTTAAGATTTGCTTTTGTTTCTTATGTTTTGCTACATACCTTGTTCTTGTACCACTTTCACTCCCCTTGATAACAGATAATAGCACACAGAAAGGCTGATCTCTACTTCTTGATCTTGGTTAGATGATGTATCAAAGTTACTAAATAATTTAGAGTGTTGGGTGTGAAAATTCATAGCTGTTCAAAGAACCTTCATTCCTCTTCAGCAGTGTTGCCACTTCTGGATGTCAACCCAGATCCTTTTGCAATAGGAAACTACTGAAACAGGCAGTTTTCCTGGAACTATCTTTTGTTTCCAAAAGTTTTTTTATTGTTACCAGATGAAAGCTCAGGAATTCTATTGACAGATGAACCTGATCTCACTGTGCACTTTGCACAGCCTAAAAAAAAAACCAACCACACCAAACCCACAGTGATTTCCCTTCTTGTGTCCTTTTCATAGAAGTAATCCCAACCAGTAGTTGAGGCTGAAGCTGCGAAATTGCTCAGGTGCTGTGTAGGGATAATCACTGCCCCTCACCCCACAAGATTTTCCTAATTGTGTCTTAAATACATGTTAAAAAACAAAGAGTATGATTGTTATCTTATATTCAAAGTATTTTTTTTGTTAACTAACATTTATATTTCTAGATCCTCTTGTTATTTCTATATGCTTCCTGGAAACTTGTTAAGACCTTAAGAGTCTTCAAAGAATTGCAGCAGTGAGTTCCCCCATCCACACATATTTTATGGGGAAAAGATGTTTTAGGAGGGATTGCATTTTCCATTTTTACATTTCTTGACTGCCTTGTTGTGAAAAGTAGAATAGAAGGTCCTGATAGATCGTCTGTATATCCTTTACAATGCAAAGAAGAATTGATAAATATCCTATATTTCAGGATATCTATTTCTTGATATTTTAAAGGAAGGATGCTTTTAAGTGTTTCTCTGAAAAACATTACACACTGCTATTGTGTGTGTGAAATATAGCTTTTGATATTTTTCAAGTGGAAAGGCCTTGGGTTGTAGAAGTGCCTCTTTAATTGTCCTGGAAAATTTCATTCCTATACAACGGTAAAAATTGGATTCCCCTTTCATTTGCTCTTCTTAGGGATATCCAGTCTGTCAAAAACTGATGGACATCTGAAGAATCCAGGTTGTGCTACTGCCAAAGCAGTAACAGATGCTGCTGCAGCAGCCAAAACTGCAACCTCTGGCTACTTCTGGGCTGAAAATTCTGATGTGTCACTGTAGCGGAGCTTGGAGGTAGTGGCTTCTGCTGCTGCAGTTGTAGAGAGTACTGTCAAGTTTTGGTGGTTGTTTTCTTAAAGCTTCAAGCAAACAATGAATCAATCTTAAGAATTTTTTTTTTTTTAAGAATTATATTAGAAGAATATTTCTGTTGTCATTTTCAGCACTCAAAATCTAGAACTGAGTTTACAATCATCTGTGTGTGCTTTCTGTGTCTCTTCTGCATCTGCATTCTGATTCTGAATTGCATGGTCATAACCAATTTTTTCCCCCTTGTTAATCATGCCTCATTTAGACTCCAGAGTAGAAATATCAAGAAGCTGAAAACTGGCCGTTGAGCAACAGTGCAATTGCTTTTTAAGTATTTCACTTTTCAATAACAACCTCCTGATGTAGTCCCTTGCATGTAACTTTATGTGGTTTATTATGTGTCCCTTCTTATTCATCTGTTTGCTAAGGTTAGTGATTCCACTCATGGAATCATAGAATGATTTGGGTTGAAAGGGGCCTTTAAAGATCATCTAGTTCCTATCCTCCTGCCAAAGGCAGGGAGGGACATCTTCAACTAGATTAAGCTGCTCAAAGCCCCATGCAACCTGACCTTTAACACTTCCAGGCATGAGGAATCTACAGCTTCTCTGGGCAACCTGTTCCAGTGTCTCATCAACCTAACCATAAAAAAATTCTTTCTTCTGTATAATCTAATCCTACCCTCTTTTGATTTGAAACAGTTAGCCCTTGTCCTTCACTACATGCCCTGATAAAAAGTCTCTCTCCATCCTTCTTATAAGCCCTCTTATAAGTACTCTACTTTAAGTACTGAAGACTCTGTACCCAGAGACTTCTCCAGGCTGAACAACCCCACCTCTCTCAGCCTGTCTTCATAGGAGAGGTGGTCCAACCCTCTGATCATTTTTGTGGCCCTCCTCTAGACCTGCTCCAACAGGCCCATGTCCTGTACTGGGGACCCCAGAACTGGATGCAGTACTCCAGCTGGGGTCTCACAAGTGTAGAGTAGAAGGGCAGAATCACCTCCTTTGAAATGCTAGTCATGTTTACTTTTATGCAACCTAGGATACAGTTGGATTTCTGGACTGCAAGCACACGTTGCCAACTCATATCTCATTTTTCATCCACCAGTATCCCCAAGTCCTTCTCTGAAGGGCTGTTCTCAATCCATTCATCAGCCAGCTCGTACTGATAATAGCAATTGCCCCAACCCAGCTGCAAGACCTTGCGCATGGCCTTGTTGAACCTCATGAGGTACACACTGGCCTACTTCTCAAGCCTGTCAAGATCCCTCTGGGTTGCATTCTTTCCCTCAAGCATATAAACTTGTAATCAAGCATATAAACCATGTAATTTTCATGGTTTGACCCCAGGTGGCAACTAGGCAGCACACAGCTTGAACTCTAATCAAGCCTAGGCTGCAGGAATTTTCTCCCTGCTGTGGTGAACAGCATCTCTGTAGTCCCCCTGTGTCACCTGTCCTTGCTTCCAATGTCCGTACACTTTCCTTTTGCACCTAAGTTCTAGAAGAAGATCCCTGCTCAGCAAAGCCTGCCTTCTGCCCCACTTGCTTGACTTCCCACACTTTGGAATTTCCTGCTCCTGCACTCTTAAGTGATGGCTCTTAAAAAGTGACCAGCATTCATGGACCCCGATGCCTTCAAAAGCAGATTTGACCTTACGAACTTTTTTCTCCAGTAGCCCAAAGTCTGCTCTTCCCAAGTCCAGGGCTGAAGTTTTGCTGGCAGTTTTTCTCCTGTCACCAATGACTTGAAACTCAAGTAGTTGGTGGTCACTGTGACCAAGACAGCCACCAATGACCACTTCGCCCACAAAACCCTCTCCGTTTACAAACAAGAAATCTATGAGGGCACCTTTCCTAGTCGACTTCCTTAGTACCTGCACCAAGAAGTTACCTTCAATGTGCCTCAGCAATTGCCCAGACCTGTTTGTGCCTGCTGTATGATATTCCCAGTTAATGCCTGGGAAGTTCAAACCAGCCATCAGGATGGACAAGAGCAGCTGGTCTAGAGATATCCCTGAATTCCTTACAGAAAAATTAATCGGTGGTGTTGTCCTGGCTGATAGTAGACTCCCACAGCAACATTCGCTTTATTTTCTTTCCCCTTCATCCTCACCCAGAGGCTCTCAACCATGCAAGTGCCATACAGTCCAACCCGTCCCTGATATCCAGTGCTGGCTTGCCTGCCCTGCCTATCCCTCCTGCAGAGCCTATAACCATCCATCACAGCACACCAGTCGCAGGACTCATCCCACCAGGTTTCATCTATGCAAATGTAGCTCTGGGACTGGATCAAAGCTTCTAGCTCCTCTTTATTCCTCATGCTGCCTATTCATTACTATAGACACATGAAGATCCACACGTGTTTTGAGCAAAAATGTTACATTTAGGTTGGCTTAACTGAGCCCGTGTCACTAAGCCTGGCCTAGGCTTAGTCAATATTACTCATCAAGAGAGAGTCTTGGGTTATATCAAAATGATGAAAACCTCCGGTTAAGTTCATTGGAATGTGTCTGTAAGTCCTGCCTTTGAGAATGGTAGGAAGTTTTTAAAACCACGGATAAAAGGTACAAAAGCGTAGTATCAGCTATGTAATTAAAATGTCAAGTGATCTATTCAGATCATTTACAGGACGATTTAAATTTTTGTCTAAAATTTGATACTTACATGTCCAGCCAATATACAGGAAAATACTATGTTTTTAACATGGCATTTCCTATGCAACCAGCTTTCTTTTTAAACACTATAATTCAGATCTCTTAACAGATTAGCATCTTTGGAAACAAGAAATTCCTAGGGTTCAATGGCTTTTCTGCTGATAATTGCACTCCATTTAAGAAACTATTACCAAATTATTGATGTTACAGCCTGAAAAAGCACCAAAGCATGAAAATGGGCTTGGAAAGGGACACATTTCAGGAAGAGCCTCCTACTCAAAGACAGAACCCATGAGGGGACACAGGAGTGCAGACACAGTTTCCAAAGAGCCAAATAAGAGAGGACAAATGTATTTTTGTTGTTGTTGTTGTTTATTATCCAGTCATGAAGGTGCAGAGGCTGGGCCACCAGCAGGGACCTGGCTGGGTGCTCCTGGGACGCTGTTGGCACCATCTCATGCAATGGAGCCTGGCTGGGTGGGGTACTGCCAGGTGAGCCCTGTGACAGGTGGACCCACTGCCATTGATGATGCTTCTCAAGGTGTATCCACCTCCATGGGTTCCATGCCGTTGTCTGGTGGATTAACTGTCATTGTCCCCACACCACATTTTCATTTAGGGTGACTTTCATGTTAAACAAGCAAAAGTTGGGAATATAAGTTAGGCGAGTAAATATATAAAAATAAAATAAGAGCTCTTACAGACAGGCACAAATACGTGTCTGTATATATAAGTAACATTTATATATGCCATAGAGCTTCTTTTCATTTGCTGCAGGTAGCTTAGCTAACTGTATTCTGAGTGAAAGCTGAGAAAAATGAAATCAGTATTTCGTACAGAAAAGTTTTAGAAGGTATAATAGAAAATCATGATCATTTTTGATCTAAGAGAGTTCATTGATGCAATCAGAGTCTTTGAATGCCATGATTCGCACGCCAGAGCCTCTTTTTCCGGGCTTGGGGTTTTTTTCCTGCTTTTGTTTGGTTGTGGGCTTTTTTTAAGGGATGAGTCTGGCAAACCGCATTTTTAACGGAAGTTTCAGAGACCATAGAGCAAATTGTTAAATTAGATGTAATAGCTTGCTTCAACAAGGATTCACACCAAGGTTTTAAAAGAACCTGGATAAGAAATTTCTGAACTAATAATTCTAGTATTTACTACATCATCTAAGATCACTTTGGTGGTAGAGAGATGGAAGATAAGTAATGCAGTACGCATCTTTTAAAGGAGCTCCAGGGACATTCATGTGCTTCCATCACTACAGGCCTCTGGAGTAATGAATTTTTTGTGTGGTCCTCTTGTATTCTAATAACCATCCAGGAGACAAGGGAAAAGTTATGTTAATAAAAGGTCAATTTTTGTGACAAGATACATCAAGAATCCATAATAGCATTCAGTGTATGCATGCATCATCTGGAAAAGAAGATAAAAACTGTTGTGAAAAAAATTATGATAGAAAATTATTGAGGGCAGTAACAATTAAGAGTCACAGAAGAATTTCAAGATACAGATTAACTGAATTGTAAAATGCTTTAGGAATTCAATATTGGTAAATGTAAAATAATGCAGACAAAGGAGGAATCTGTGCAAGGTAGAACATTGAACTTGTGGGTAATTCTGTAAAAATTTGATTATATGCTTAGTGATGCTAAGTAGGTAAAACTAAAAAATGATTAATGAAGGAATAAGAAAGAAAGCTGAAAAATCATTATGACCCCATATAAAATATAATGCACTTGTCTCTGGAGTACTGCCAGCAATTATTGTCACTGCCCATTCCTGTCCGAAAAGATGTAATAAAACTAGAGAATGTAGACAGTAAGACATAAAAATGTAAGAACTGTCTTGATGGGACAGACCAAAGACCTAGTAACCTGTCTCTGACAGCTGGGAATGGTGGATGCCCAAGCAAGATTCTAGCCTATGTGTAGTGATGCTTCACTCACATAGCTCAGGGATTTCCTGGTGTTGTACCTTTGTAATTGGTAGCACTAGACAGATTTGGTTAATCGCTTTGTTCAGTCCATTTTTGAACCTGTGTAAACTTACAGTATCTGCAGCACCCTGTATCAAGGCATCTCACAGCACACTGCTCAGAAGCACGGAAGCAAAACTAAATAGGCTGTGACTCTTGGCCTCGGAAGAAAGATGAGTGAGAACATGATACAGGGCTACAGAAGAAGACAATAAACTGGAAGTTATGGAAGATAACTCAAAAAGGAGGGATGAGACCAAGGGTAAAAAGTCCAAAGCAAATAACCGAGAGATGGATACCAGTGAAGTCCTTCCAGCAGTGCCTGACACTCCATAATCATCCAAGGAGACAACAGGTGCTGTTCAGTGGTGCTTTGTCAGGAAACATGAGCCAGTACCTACACTGACTTGTTAGATTGCATTACAAAAGAAAGGGGTGTGAGTCCTTCCCCCTAGACCAAAACCAGTTCCTCCAAATGTGCCCTAGGATTTAGAAGAAAATCACTGAATTTTTTGGTGGAATAATGCAGCTGGCAGAGGGAGTCCTGCTATTGTCAGTGAAGACTCAGGCCCTCTGATACCATGTTCAAACCAGTATATTGTCTGTAACTTGTAATGGCAGGAGAGCAGGTAGCAGAGAGCAAGGTTGGTACAGCCCAGTGGGAGGGTTGGGTTGAGTTGGAGAGGAGTGGAGATGAGTATCCTGGGGCAGATGTGTAGTAGTATTTAAAGATTTCCCATGTGCTGAAAAGGAAAAAAAGGCCCAACAACCAAATTCCCCTCCTCCCTCATGTCTAGCAAGGTTCCTTCAGTACCAGGGAGAAAACCATATTTCTGCGTCTCTTGGAGAGTGTTGGGGGGTCCTATCTCTAGTTCCCATATGTACATTTTCAAATAGGATGAACTGGCAACCAGGAGATCACAGATGCAGGGTCAGGATGGATAGATACCATGGCATTTCTAGATGGTATGCCAAGAGATGTGGCTGCAGATATGGGCTCTGCCAGGCAGCAACATGACGCGCTTGATGCACACCCTGGGGACTGATACCACTATGTTCACAGGGGGACCAAGAAGAAATATGTCCATGGCCAACAGCATGGCTGGGTGAGGCTGGAGGCATGTACTGGGTCTTTTAGCCAAAACTCATGTCCTTGTTTTCCTCATCAGCCCATTCTGCTGGATGAGGGGACTGGAGAAAGCACAGTGGTGGAGTCAACAGCAGAGGCAGAGATCTTGGCTAGTCCAAATTTTTTCTCTGAACTGCCTGTGGTGGTGGCGGTGGTGATCCCAATAGCTGCAATGGTGAGAATGCGGCCAAAGTGCTTCTATTTGCAGAATTTGATAGGATCTGTTAGGTATTGCAAGAGAGAAAGAAAAACTGCTAAAGTGAGGAGAAAAGGCATATGGGATAAAGGGGTGTTCATGCTAGAGAGGGAAGGTAGATACAGTAGAAATTGAGGAAGAGGGAGGGAAAGTGAAGGAGAAATGCCAAAGTTATCAATGTCTATAGAATGCCAGAGGTTTGGGGTCCCAGTGAGAGGTGAAGGGGCAGCAGCAGGGGTATTCTCATGTCCTTTTAAGAGTTGCTTGGGGCAAACATAGTACTGGTACACGTACAGGTTAGGAAAGGCTTTACCTGTGTGGCCAAGTGATACAATGGTTGTAGATTTATATTAAGAACAAATAAAATATTTGTCATTCAACTTTCCTGCTTCAGAAAATGCTGAAAAAAGAGAACAGAAATATTTTGTCCGTGCAATAAAAAAGAGTGTCTTCAATATAAAAGACAGTTTTCAAGTAGGAAGCTGAATGTCCTGTTTTGATTTGGTATATCTGGTGGGGATTAGTAATTTCTTGTATGGGAAATTAACTTCAAAAATGGTGTATTACCTTTTTAAAAAAAGAAAAGTCTAACAAGACATTTTTGCATGCCAGTAAGGAGTAAAGTGCAACTACATTAGACAGATGTTGGTGTGTAGTTTATCTGGTCATCATGTTCACAAACCACTGTGAGTGCAGTCCCAACATTGGTCTAGAAGCATGAGGGGTTCAAATCAAAGAAGCATCAGAAAAAAATTCAGAGAAGGAATTAAGAACATGAACACAACAAAGGTAAAATAGTAACGCTGCATGATATATGGAAAAGCAGCTGCAGATTTTCTTTGTTAATATAAGAAGTGAGCAAACAGGAGACATTTAAAAGTAGAAGAAAAGTATTTTCATACACGATGTATCAT
Source organism: Charadrius vociferus (assembly GCF_000708025.1). NCBI lineage: Eukaryota > Metazoa > Chordata > Aves > Charadriiformes > Charadriidae > Charadrius > Charadrius vociferus. Next base: position 824,682 of record NW_009648657.1, on the reverse strand, counting down.
GAACTTGTGAAAGTGTTCAGTCAGTATTAGAGAATTAAATGTGAAATATATTTTTCGTATAAGCTACCCTTTATTCAGAAATTGTTTTATTTGAAAAATGCAAATGATTATATTTACTCTTGGTAAATATAAATTCCAGAACTTTTTTCCTTGTCTTGCTTTTGTGTTGCCTTTTCTCTTCTTCCCCAGAACTGGTAGTTCCCTGAGTCCCTGCTAGATGGCATGGCAAGCCACCACAATAATAATAATGTGATAAGGCAAACATACTAGTATGTTCTGCACAGTAGCGAAGTCACCTGCTCAGCCAACATTATTCCTTTCCCTTTTTCTCCATATTTTTCATCATGTTTTCTTACTTATATATGGGAGCTCACACCTGGGCTTTTAGTTTCTTAATTATTAAAAGAATGATAAGCAGAGGTAAAGTTTGTCTTTCTCCTGCGTGGATGAAAGGAGATGAAATCAACAGTGCTTGTAGCTGTATTTTAGAAAGCACACTTGAGTCCTAATAGATGGTCTCAGTGCTTTTCCCATCTTTCCTGCTGTAGAAATGCTATGATCCAAGCTCTAGCAGTGTACCATTCCCTCCCTCATACCCACCTGCAGCCGAAACTTTCTCCTTGGTCCTATAAGACCTTGTGAATCAATGTATGCTGTTCTGCATATCTCTCTCTGGTTTCACAAAGACCATGCTGGGATGAGGGTATGATGTTTGAATACTGACACTAACAAAACTAAACCTCAGTTTTGTCTTCAGTGCTTTTCCCCCTCTGACTGTGTTAAAACCTGATTCAGAAAGCCTGATCCTTCTGTCACTTCTGTTAGGGTGAAATTAAGAGTAGTTCCAGATAACTCACTGGGGTGACACTGTTGTTACTTAGCAAAGGCACAATTGGAGCACAAAAGATTTACATGGGACCATTTTCAGAAATTACAGTTTTGAATTGATTTTGTAAAGCAATGTTTTAATTACTGTTGGTTTACATAGAAATTACTTTAAAAACCCCTGTCATAGATTCAACAGGGAAAGACCAAAGACAGATGGTAAAACTGGCTGTGGACATGTTATCTGTAATAGAGTTGAGTCAATATTTGCTGGTGCAGATTTACAGGCAGGGATAAAGGCACAGTAGTCCCCATCTCCAGCTCCTTGTGGTGGCACTGGGAGCCTGGGTATCCACAGCACAGTGCTGCGGCTTCTCCTCGGCATCTTGGTCACAGGAGGCAGATGCAGACCGCCAAAGGGGATCTGTGACGCCATGCAGCAGCTGGCGAGTGAAAGCCTTGTCCTGGCTAGTGTGTGGTGGGGCAAGAAGGATCATGTCCCTGTATGTTATCAGGTGTGCAAGGGGTAAAGCTCATCTCTCCCTTGGCTCTCCCAGTCATGCAGGGACTGCATTGGCCCCTGCTGCAGCTTGGCTTGGCAAAGTACTCAAACACAAAAAAGAGAGGCTACAATAGTAAAGAGGTTAATGTGTAAAGGTGTCAAATAATAATAATAGAAAAAAATCTATGCTCTCTTTTGACCAGAGTGTAATAGAAAAAGCTTTTCTACACTGTAGAGTTGGTAATTCTGCACACACAGAGGGTGCACAGAACTAGTGAGTCTATTATAAATAGTGCTAAGCGTATCAGTTTGTGTCATTTGTTTTCCTAAAGGAAAGGTAAGCATTAACAGACTCTTAACTTGTGATAAACCAATTCTCTTGCACTGCATTTCAGGAAGCATCTAGCTATGGAAAACTCTGGGGAAACACCTACTTAGTGTAGTAAAAACAGCCTATTTAAAGCCTGCACAAGTAATTTCAACAGTGTTAGTTCTGAAAGTATTACAGAGAATGTGAGTAATGGATATGAAAATATGGTATTGCATTGTAGAAAATGCCCTGGAGAGGCAATATGTGATTATAGAGTCTGAAGGATCTTTTGTGTGAGTCTTAATGTGAAATCTTTATGTTGTTCGAGTCAGTGGCAAGGGCTGTGTAATGAAACCCAAAGGGAGAGGAGCATAAAGCCAGTATATTGGTTATTGATACTGTCTTTCATTAGAAAACTATTTGAAGCAATGTATACCTCTGCAGGTAATCCTGTAGATAAAAAGGGATAGACGTGCAAAGGGACGTAAGCATCCGTGCGTTCCTTTTAGTGCATAACTCCAGTCTTAAGGAACTAGCAAGACTGTTGAAGCCCTAGTTCAGTGGCCAATGGACGCGCACAAATGCATACCCACGGGCAGCATGGTCAGGATCCTTCTTCATAATGACCTCTGTTGAATTCCTCCCAGATTCAGCGTCCCTCAGCTTAGCCAAAAGGATGAGGGCTACCTTGCAGTGACTATGGCTATTCTCCGTGCGCCTCTTCTCAGATTCATTACTCCATGTAATTCAGAGGAAAGACTTGAACCCAGCTCTTCATCTGTGCCAGTAAGAGTGCTGCAACCTCTTGGCTGTCAGATACTCAGAGGGGAGGGGAGGAGGGTCTCGAGCTGTCTCCTGTTAAAACTCTTCCAGTATATACAAATAATGACAATTCATTACAGCAGAGACAGAGATTGATGACATGGGCATGTAATTAGGGCTATCACCTGGGAAGTGGGAGAGTCAGGTTCTGGTCCATGCTCCAATGAATATTTAATTATTAACATGAGATGGAACAGCTCTGTCAAGCCTGGGAAGGCTGCACCTGCAGTTCTTCAACGGTTTTCGGCTGCAGGCGGTCTCCTGGCCAGTAGGAGAACTGGGTTGAACTCCTTGCTTCCAGATTAATAGGTATCTCAGAGCAGATTTCTCACCTCCTAACTGAGAGCACTCACCACTGAACAGTGTTATAAGATGGCAAAATTTCAGTAGTTTTTGTTTATTTTGTGAGAGAACATGTGTCTTGGGCATTTAATTTGAAAAGAGACTGAAAATTGTTAGCAAACCCTCATAATTCCAGGAGGGGTTCCCTTGTGTTCTGCCATGGTTCTAGAAGTGAGGTGTGAGAACCCAGCTAGTGCATCCCATAATTTCTGAGAACTTCTAAAAAGGAAGAGAGGAAACAGAGAGATTTTTTTTTTTTTCAGTTCTTTCCCAGCTGAATAACCGGGGAATCAAAATCCTGGGGTGCAAGGTTTAGTTTCAATGAAATCTCCAGAGAAATTCCATTTTCTAGTAGGAATGAAGTGAAAGGTGAGCTACAGCCCCCAGGCACTGCAAGGAGGTCTGGCTAATGAATACTCAAGGAGGAGGGGAAGATGCAGTTGCCTAAAGAGGAGTGTCAAGCATCACTTTTGGTATTGGCCCTGACATTTTAAGCCTGCCTGGCCTCCACTTGCTGTTTTGCAAGGGAGTGGATCTCGCTGGAGTCCTACCTGAGACCTGCCAGCCCCATGCAGGTGTTGTGGCTGCCCTGGGGCATCTCAGATAGAGGGAGGTGACAATGTTTAGGCAACTGAATCCCACCCATCCTGTCCATCTTGCACATATGACAGATACCTCTAGGGTCTGAAAGCAGTGCAATTCCTCTTGTCATTCTGCTTCACCAGCAAGACCAGTGGCTACTAATGTGACAATCTATCTCAATCTACACAGTGGTTAAAACTGTTCTGTTGTTGCAGAGGAAGGGGCAAAAAATCAATCAATTTGAAAACTCTTGTCATTTCGTAGCTGGTCCAGTAATACTTTCTCACCGATACAAAGCGTCAGGCTTTCCTTCTTATTGCTCATAAAGAAACTTCACAGTCTGCAGTACAACTTTTAAGATGTGGTTTGTTACAACTTTTAAGATGTGATTTGTAAAGACTGATGGCATTTTAATAGATGTGTATTGGAAATACATAATCTCCTTTGCTATTAGTGTTTTCCTCACTGGTCTTATTGGTACTTTTGTAATTAATTTTAAAAGGTTATAATGTAGTAAAAAAGAAAAAAAAATGGCAAATCCAGTTCTAAGAGATAAAAAAAGGCTGAAATGTATAAATAACTTCCCGTTGGAAAATAATAAGACAGGAACAAGACAATGAAGGTGATAATGGGGAAAGATATGGATTGGGGACATTCTGCAAGGTGCCAGGTAAATACAATGTGTGCCAATAGCAAGCAGTTTCAGTTCTCAAAGACATGCAGCTTTGCAACTTGTATCATTCTGGTTTCTAATTCATCTTGATTGTCTTATATTTGAAATGCTCTTTGCCCTTGTTATAAGTAGATTTGGTAAGATATGCTATTTCACTAGTTTTCGCTGCCTAGAATTCATGACCTTGAGTGACATACATCTGGCTATGAATTACATTTTATTTAAAAATATCCATTGTAATATGAACACTTAATCCTTCCTGCTTGCGTTAGTAACACTTACGGAAAACCAGAAAAAAATATTCACAGTTCACTCTGATACAGAAAAAGGCAAGACTGACTCAACCTTTTTGTGAACAATGTTCTACAAAGTGCTCTATTTTACGGATAGTTTCTATTCAGTGTGAACATGGATTCAACATTGATTTTTTAAGAAGTTGTGTGGAACTACTTGTTACCCGTCATTCCTCTTGGAAATGCCATCCAAGCCTTTGGACTTGTGTGCCAGATCTCTTTTCACTGCGTCTGTTGACTGATGAGCTAGTTGTAGTTTGAGGTTGTTGCTGAGCACAATCCTTGCTCCTCCTCCTCTGGATCATTTTCAATGCCTGTGTGTCAATTTGTATGCTAAAATGCTATGTAGTGCATTAGGTAGTTGTGCTGTAGAAGAAGGCCAAGTCTGGGTACAAACTGGCAATGACCTTACGCTCAAGCATTGTCTTACAATCAGTATAGCTCTGACAGCTCAAGCCTTGCCTGCCCTCGTGCTCTTGCCGTTACAGTACTGCTTTGGAAACTGGCTTTATTTTCCAAACAGCCATGTGTGCACCTAGTATCTAGAGGACTCCAGTCCGGTACACTGAAGGAAAGAGAATATTTATTAATGTCTTGAAAATGACATTTTCTGATACAGAACTTTACTGCTGGCAGGGAACCTATGCACAAGGCAGGAGGCTTAGAAACTCATTGACTAGTTGGCAAGGCAATAGTGCAGGATTATAGATGACTGTTGGCCACTCCTGGGGTCAGTAGAATAAAAGAGGTCAGTGAGAACTGGTAGCTGCATCATGGCAGGTTTATAACATCAGAAGAGTAGAAGGGCAATTTTGGTGGGGGCCAGCCACCTACCAGCCGTGGAGCTGCTCAGGTAATGAGACAAAGACAACCTTCTCCCAGTGACTTATATAGAAACAAAAAAAGGAGACCAGCGCCCTGAGTTTTGGATGACTGTGTGGATGGTGCAAGTCCCAGTAAACTGTGGGACCACTGATGTGCCAATGGTGCAAGTCCCAGTAAACTGTGGGACCACTTCATGGTAGTGACCATCAAGTGACCATTAAAATTTACCTTAACAAGGATGAATGAGTGACGATGAGGGCCAGACCAAGAGCTTTTTCCTGCCTTCTGAGAGAATGTCAGCTACAGCAGGGTGTCCTCTGACAACGTCACTGAATGGAGGAGCTGGAATAAGCAGCATGGTAATTTTGCTCATCTGACTCTTGGAATTAGCTGTGTTCTCTTTGCTGAGATTCCCTTTTCCAGGAACTAGGATAAAATGATCTGACTCCACATGGGCAATTTCAGACCAAAATGTTAAGAGATTAGAAAAAATTATTACTGAAAAGGACTTTTATAATGGGAAGTATTTTGCATCTTAAACAAAGGCAATGCCCCTCCTCTGCTCATTTAATTAACAGTGACAACAGAAAACAAAAGGCAGCCATAGGCTGTGAAACTAAAATGTAGTAGAGGGCCCTAAGTCCCCACACAAATTTGAAACTTTTCTTATTATCGTATAGAGTGTTTAGTAAGGGAGTAAGGGTCCAGGCAAGTGGTAGATTCTGGAACCAGTGCAAAGATAGGATTTCTTTCTGGGAGCAACAAGATAAAGACTGATTTTGTTCTGCAAATAAATGAGACTCTCTAATCAGTGATTAGGAGCATAAGGAAAGATAATTTTGTAGGCTAATAATTTCATCAGTTTGTGGAACCATTCAATAGTGATTGAGTAGGAAAGAATATATTCAGAGAATCTTTTCAGCTTGCTCCTCCCTTTTATACATGTAATCAGAGACGCTGCTGTGCTCTGCAAGTTCTTCCACTAGTGATAACAAGTTAGTATTTAGGTTTCAGAATACACCCACAAACTGTGGAGGGAAACTAGAAAAGGAAGGAAAAAAGAGCCTGGGTACAAGGCTTTTCTCTTCGTCTCCTGGTTTTGCATAACAGAACCTCTTTGTGCAATTGTGCATTTTTAGTGGAAATAACAGCAAAGAAAAATATACAGCTTCAAGAGCTAAACTTTAGTCCAATATCATTTTATATAAGCAGGCAATATTTTTTCTTCATTTTTTGGAAGAATTTATATATTTTTTCTGTACAATAAATAATCTAGTCTACATATTTTAGACTATTTACAACCTTTCAAATATCCCGGTACTCCTTTAACTATTGTTAATTCCTCTCACTCTTAAGGATTCATACTCTTTAAATATTTATAAAGAATTAATATGTCTCACCTTGATCATTACTTAGTCGTGTTAAGTAACTTTTTTTAATCTTGTTTTGCAAGTGAATCCTTTCAGCTTCCTAATTTTCATTCTTGCTCTCCTCTGGACTCCAACAGATCTGTGAGTATATTTTTATTCAGAGGTAGGCTTCTAGCCTGAGGATTGTCTTTGGAGTCAAGGGAAAAAAAAAACCAAAACAAAAACCCAAAACAAACAATAACAATACAGTGCCAGTACAGAGAAAACAGGTCTACAAACCATTTTTTTTGTATCTCAAAGAATTACTATCAACAGGTAATAAAAACATAAAACTGGAATAGTTTCTCTGAAATATTTTCTCCCACATAGTTTCATTTATAAGAGAAATAGATTATCTCTTGCGAGCATTTATTTAAGTATTCCTCTCTTCTCTAATTTGTGACATTTTTATGGGGTGTTTTGTTATTCTACCTCTCTATGGAAAGTAGGATTATTTTTTTTAATCCTCTCCAGACTGAAAAATACTTTGCTTTGCTTAGGTTGAAGGTCTTCTGGTTTGTCACTGGAAGGCCCCTTTACTTGCTGATTTCTACTCATTAAAGTGGTAGTTTATCCACCTTCAAATGTCTCTGCTCTGTGTCACAGACACTTATTTGTTCTCCAGCCATCAAAGTGTATTAAAATTAACAGCAGTCATCACATGAGTGGAGGGTAGCCGTTCTCAGACACACAGATAGTTATATACTCACAGCAGGAAACTTGCAATCAAATTCTAACAAAAGGTCACATTTGCAATAAGTAAAGGAAAATGTAGGTAATTGGTTATGGAATCAGTTAATATCTTCGCAGGCCTTGAAAGGCACTCTGACGGACTTGAAACCCTTTTGTTCAAGTAATTAAAACTGAGGTATTGTTACAGTATTAAAAAAACTCAGGAAATTCTTGGTGTGCCGTACAATAGTGTCACTACAATGGCAAACAAATTCGAGAGGGAAAATTATTTGTGGTTTGTTTGGAAAGACATACAGACTGGGGTTCCGGCTGAAACGTAGAAAAAGAATAGGGAACGAAGTGCAGGACAATGTGAAGATTAGCCCTTAAAAAATATGTTTTTATGCCCAGCTTTGAGGCATGCCCACTGTTTCCCTCAGCTGATTTAGATCCGTGTCCCCTTCAGGAATAGCGGGTTGTGGTGTTTGCAGAGGCTTCCCACAGAATTCAGGATACTTGCCTGTTCCGAACGCAGTGACTGACTTTCCAAGGCTGGAAAGCATTCCAGCATTGGATGAAATTCTGTTTCTTGGAGTGGTACCACGCCGTCCTGAGCAGTTACATGCCACAGCTATAGTTTTTAACTGTGTCTGAGGTCGGGCAAGTCCCTGAGCCTCCTGCATGACCCAGGGGAAGGGTACATGCCCTGGAAGGGGACACAGAGCAGCTGGAGCAGGGAGTGGGGACCTACCAGGGGCAGCCACCAGGAAAGGCTGTGGAAATGTACTGTGGTTTTCTTTGCCCGTCAAACACTCCTTTTCATCTAGTCCAAGCTAGGAGTTTCTGACAGTTTCCGGCATGACTGGGGATCGAGACTTTCGGGTGCCTGGCGTGAAGCCTTTCTTCTGCCTGTAGAAAATCAAAGTTTGCACCGGAGAGGTCTCAGCAGGAGGCTGTGGGGGCCCTCGAGCAGAGGGTAGCACACAGTCCATACCTTCCCCTGTACGCTCTGGCGCTTTGAATTGTACAAAAAAGAAGTCTGCTGCATCAGACGGAAAAGGTGTGTGAAGAACCAGGCATATTCCTGAGTCTGTGAGCTGGGGCATTCAGCAAGGAGTGGGAAGGCATGGTCTAAAGCTTCTGCTTGAATAAACATTTTAAATAATCAAACAGCCATTAAGTATACTCCAGGAGTTCCTTTCTGTGCACCAAGTGCTCTGACTATGAGGCTAGGCTGTCACACTCACACCAACTTCTCTGTGTCTTAATTCAGCTTTAATGGTACCACCATTCAAATTTTGACCTCTTTCACAGGCAGGAGGTCAGACTGGTTTTGCTCTGGAATAGCCCCAAGCCTGGCATTTAGGAACCTTCCTGGTAGCCAAGGGAAAGACATCACTGAGCCCTGGTGTCTCCTGCCACCGGTGAGTGTTTTCCCTGCTGTGCAAGCAGAAGGTGGACCTGGCCCTTGCACAAATTTGGTGGAGAAATTTCTCCACATAGCACGAGGCCTCTCAGAGATCCTCCAAGTCCTGGGAGCTTTCTCAGGTATGACTGGCCGTGGTGATATAGTTAGAGATGTGAATGAGATGCCTGTGGACCTTCAGGTGCTCCCAGGTTGAGGCAGGTGTGGCTGCATTGTCTCAGATGAGCAAGGGGTTGAAGATTGGAGTTTTGTCTCCCTTAACTGAAAATGAAAGCTCACAAAGCAGAAAGCTTTTCCCTCCCACCAGAAATGCTCTCTGCAGATGTTTTGAAGAATGTATGATAGTTGACAACAGGAAAACTTAAACTCTTCTCCCCACCCATTTAAATTTTCTACTAGCTAAATTATTCTAACAAAGGTGCCCCAGGCCTGATCTTGAGATGGTACTTGGATTCTTCAAGATGAAATTTGGGAACGGGAAGAGAATTTCCAAGGCAGAATCAAGATCTCATTAAAATGAATTAATTTAGAGGGAGAACACAGCCGGTGCTTCCTGCAGGAAAAACTCTGTTGCATGGATGCTCCCTCTCTCCAGGCTTAGTGTTCCCCAACTCCCATGTCCTTACCTCTACGCTGTTTAGTGTTTCAACCGCAAAGGAGATACTCTCTAGCTTGAATAAGTAGGAGCACTGAGGTCATGGTAAAGGAGTATGAGTGAGGGCAGGAATGGAGTGACAGTATGGGGAGAGGGGGCATTTTTTAGCTGGGAATGGACAAGGCAGAATTTTCTGTGTTGTCCAAGCCTAAGCAGACAAAGAATTGGCTTTCACTTCTTCCCTTCCTTTTCTTTCTCACTCTGGTGGCCAAAGTGACCGTCATCCCTTAGACCAAGGCTGGCATGAAAAGTGCTTTGCCTTGTATTGGAAAGAATGGCAAACGTCAACTCAAATACGTGCTCCTCAAGCTCTGCTGCTGTGCAACTGTAGCAAATAGAATGAGGGAAAAGCTGGTCAAGCTTTGCCTGCTGTGCGGGTTTTGGTTGAGCAGGCCTTACCAGCTATTGTGTGCAACCAGTTCAGCACAATAATACACTTGTGAAGATTATTGAGAACATTCAAAAGATTTTGAACTTTGAATAATAAATGTTCCAGGGAACTGCATGTAATCTGTAATCTGTATATATGTGGGAAGAAGGGGAAGAACAACTCCTGCTAGCAACACATCAGTTTTATTCAAGGTTCTTTCCCCAGAGAGTCAGCAAGAAGGAAGGTAGTAATGCATTTCCTGAATTGTTAGGTGGAGACTATTTGCTCAGTTCTAACTGAAATTGTTGCAGGAATCTCTTTGTAAATTTGAGAGCCTTTCAACTAATAAGAAGAGGGAAAATACCCAAACATCTTCTCATATTTAAGTAATCAGTCATGGATGGAAATTAGAAGTTCAAGGGAGACAATATTTGAATCAATGATAGCAGTAGGAAAGTGTTTCTTTCTAGGGTGAAATAACTTTGCTTAAGCAATCTGTTATAAAATTTCAAATTACAAACATACTAGAAAAAAAGACATAGTTTCTGAATATAAGTAGCTATCAAGTTTCTGCAATTAATTTGTCCAACTAAAAGGTAAGAAAAAGGAAATGCTGAATAAAAGTAGTAAGAGCCTCTCAACATTTTGCCTCTTTCTAGGCTAAATTGTGGTTAAAAGTATCTAGTCTAAAGCAATTTTCATGGAAGTTGTGGGTTTTATATTTAGGGGTTATTTTTGGAAAAAGTGTGAAACTTTTTTTCAGGATGTTATCTTTCAAAATATTTGCTCATGTGAGATCAAAATATTCGAGCCCTATGGTATGAGGCTTTCAGAACTCATCTTGCTCAGCTTATTTGAAAAGAAGATCAAGATGTAACTTGATCACTGGCAACAGGAATTTCATAGCGGAAAAAAACTCTGACAGTAGGGGATTACAAACTTGTTGACAAAAGCTTCCAGAGATCCTACTGAAGCTAGACATCGTTTCTTGAAATACAACACCATTTCTTTGCTGTGAGGGTAACAGAGTATTTGTTGGGTGTACACCTAATCAGATTGCCATCCTGGAAGTGTCTTGGTCTCTGCTGTCCTCTGCCTTTGACTGACTGAAATGTCATAAGCCCAGGGCTTGAGGGAGGGCAATTGATTAAGGATGTGTGAAATTTAGCTTCCCCAAGAAGATGGTATGATGGTCCTTTCTGTGCTCAAAGCCTATAAAAGATATCAAAATATCTTGTTGAACAGGCTTGGGTTTGCTTGGTTTTTTTCAGAAAATTATGAATTAATAGTTTGTTCTTGGGTTTTTTTACTTGGTTTAGTTACATTTCTATTGTTAAGTTCTCTTTAGTTTGTTTGTCTATTTAACAAAATCCCACGGGAGTGTTCACACCACACTTCAAAACTGACTTCTGTCCTCCTATGAAACTGAAACTTTTACTGTCTTATTTTCCACTCTCCTTTCTGCTGCAGCTTTCCAACATTGTGCTTCCCCATTTAGACGGAAGAAAGCTTGATGTTCCACCAACTGCAGATTGAGTCAGGTATAGATCAAATGTAAATTTTAAAATTGGGGTTCTTTCTGTAGGATTTGTGTTTGATTCTCCTCATGCAAATTCCCCATCCATCTTTCAATGGCCAAAATACATTGTTGACATCTCAAACCATTTTTTTGGAAAAAAAAAAATTAAAAAATGTAGTGTAAACTTGGAGGCTGAGAAGCTAAGTGTAACATTGATCAGCCTGGTGCTTATCCAGTTTCACCCTCCCAATCAAAGTCATGACTTCAGCTGCTCCTGCTGATTCCAGCCACGTCTGCGCAGTCGGTGTTCGTGACTATAGCACCCAGCCTGCCCTCGTGTCGAAGATATGAATGTGTAAGTAATAAGTGTTTTTCTGAGCTGAGGAGATCATCGTTTTGCAGAACCGAGTGCTGCACCCCCAGCCTAACCGGGTACTTGCTGACAGATCCATGCCTTGTTGGAAAGCCTGATAGAGCCGAAAGTCTTGGCAGGATCCCGTCAATTCTCTGGACACTTTGGTGAGGGGTTGGGGAAGAAGTCAGTTTGAACAGTAAACAAGTCTCCTGGCCTGGCTTCCAACCTCTCTGCCTGGGTTTCTGGGGAAAAGAAGGTACAAGTTTCCTTCCTCTTCCTGATGTCACACTGCAAGGAGGGGAGGGACAGTGCTGAGCAAGTGACAAGGACTCTTTCCTTTATGCGCATCCAGAAAGAGAAATATTGAAGACATAAAAGGTTTGGTTCATGGTAGATAGATCAGTTTATCGTATGCATTTTGTAAATATTAGAGGGTTCAGAGAACAGAATAATAATCCTTAGCTATAAAATATTTACGATTTATCTATTTATAAAGCTGACAAACAAGTAATTTCATAAAACCAATTTAAAGTGTCCTTTTATTTTTTAAAATCTCAAATTGGTTCAGCTCTCAGGATAATTCCCACTGTAAATTTTATGTTGCATACTTAATACTATTTGGTTTCTAGTAATTATCTGGTTTAAGTCTTACTGTTGCAGTTTTCTTGTATGCCCCAAGGCAACTGTGTATAAAGCTATCAAAAAGATTCTATATTCAAAAAGAACAAAATATGTAAAGTTTTGTCATATTTTTGCAAACCCATGTATATTTATCATAATTTCTAATTATTCTTTTTGCTTTACTGAATATTATTAGTTTAATTGAACCATAAACTTTAGACTAATAACACCAATTTGTCTTTCATTATACTTTGCTCTATTAACTTTTACAAATGGGTTCATCTCCGCCACTGATTGATGGGCGCACAGCAACTGTGCTAGATTTCTCACCCACAAACAGCTACGTTGCATTTTCTGTTCTTAGAAAATGCTTTTTCTTTCTTTTTTTTTTTCTTCCAAGATATGAGTTTTTATTCTTTATTCTTGAGGTTTAAATACAAGATACATTTTGTAACTTTTCTCTTCCAAACATTAGCCCTTCTGGTACAAACCACCAGCAGTAATAAGAGTTAGAGTTGTCAATTATTTCAAGGGATCCTTTTCAAAATAAAATGCTTGGTTCAGGGTCCCAGTAAAGCCTTATTCATTTCAGAATTTGTGGAATTTAAATCTCCTAGTGATCTTCATAGGCAGGCATCTCTCTGTCAAGTAGTGGGAATTCCATGAAAATGTAAAATCACACACATCTCTTGAGGAAAAAAACATGTAATATAAAATTATACAAAAATAACAGAGAAATTTGCATAAACACGAATATGGAAAGCTATTGCAAGGGCCACTTAGCAAATTCATAGTTTGGTTAGGGCCAAGGCTCTTTTTAACAGCACAGTCCTCATATCCCCTTCTACTGTATTCACAAATCTAATTAATCTGCCTCTCCCAGCTGGGTCCAGTCTGATCTGTGGTCACCTGGGCTAAATTCACAGGCTCAAGTGATACTCTGACCTGTCCTGTCCTGTCACCAAAGATCAATTCCGTGATTACTGTCCATGCCCTGTGAATACTTCTGGATATACAGTCCAGCTGTCACATCTTTGAAAAACATAAAGAACAAACAACACCCTGTGCATACTTTTCTTATCATGGCCATTGTTACTGAGGCTCTATTTCTCAAATATCTTGTGATGCAGTTTTCTTTCTCCCATGTTCTTCCTCCACTTAAAAAAAACACAAACCTTTTCTCCTTCGTCCTATCTGTTCAGCTTCTTACACACAGGCCTCAAATGCAGGCTCCTCCCAGGATGAAATAAAAGGAGCTCCAAGCCATCTCTAGCCAGGCGGCTGAGATCTGTGGTGTCACCAAAAAGTGTAGGGAGAATGCAGCCACTGCCACAGAAACTTTCTTGAGTCTGAGTCCCACAGAAACTTATGGGACATAACAAGCGATTTGAGTATGGGAAAATGGGTGACCCACAAGTCTGAGATACTTTCAAAATTAGCTGCCTGTCACCACATTTGTGATAAAATTATGGGAAGCTGAGTGAAAAAAAAGTGGAGGATGGATGGAAAAAACAACAGCTTGAGAGGCAATCAAGCAGAATGAGAAGAACGTAGGAACAGAGAGGGGACCCGTGTGAGGAAATTGGGAAGGAAGAAGAAAGGGAATGGAAATTAAAAACCCTCCAAAAGATAAGAGAAGATGCAGGGGAGAAGAAGCAGAGTGAGCTGCAACCCATGCAGTCTTATGGCACACAAAGGTCCTCTACTGCCATAGAAATACTGCAGTTCTTTGCGATGGAAACATCTTGTTGTGCATTTTGGCCAGCAGAAAGAGCGGTGTGCTTATTCCAAAGCCATAGTGCCCCAGGAGCAATGTCACTAAACAGCACCCTCTGTGAGGGGGAAAAAAAACCATTTTGGAACCAATATGAAGCCTACCAATGGGAAATATTTACCTTGGAAATTTGATAAACCAAACTGCAATATCCTCCACCAAGACAGCGTCTTGCCAGACAGACGGTTGTAATGTGTTTTTCATTTCTGCTTTGAATTGTTGTGGGGTACTAGTGATTGTTAAAATTATGGAAAAATGGAATTGAAGCAGTAACTCTACAGCAAGAAATAACAGAAAAGGAGTGCAGAACATTCTGCATTTTCCCATGTCTCCATCATAGTGTTTTATTGTGTTCAGATATCTTCTTTTTTGCACAGATCTTACTGGAACCAGTCTGGAGTTCCAGAGTTTCGGTGAGTTTCCAGTGCATTTCCAGTGTTTCAAAGGAATGTTATAACTGCTGGGTTAATAGAAAAGAAAACATCCTCTCTCTTGGTGATGGTTGTTTTCTGTAACTTCAAGCGGCATTAGTTTCAACTGAGTGCAGAAGGTAAGGATGGCGAACAAGTGAGAGCTGCATGCTGCCAACGGTAATTGCTGCGGCACAGTAAAGCACGGCACTGACATTTTATTAGGTTAGTTTCTGTGTCACTACACTCAGATATTCACAAATGACGACTCAGACCTGTAAAACAATTAAATCATTAAATGAATTATGAGACTTGATAATAAATAATGCATCTGGGGACTCCACATGTGCCATCTGCCTTTGGAGAATACTCCTGGAATATGGTGAGGTCCTGTTTTCAAGTGTCTTCTTGCAGCCAGGTTGGCTGCAACCTGCTTTTCTAAACAAAGGCGAAGATTCCCCAATAATCACGTATCTTCATAGGTAATGGCTTCCAAGTAAATATTATGTCACTGCTCCAGCGAAAGCTGTGAGAGCTGGCGAGGTTTCTAATCTCCTGCAAAGCATTTGATCTGGGTATGTACCTTGAATATTTTGTAGCCAATGTCCAGGCTTTGAAATCTGAGATGATTAAGATTTTCTTGGATGCTTGAGCTGCCTTATATGCTTCTGTTCTTTCATGACGGCTTTCAATAAGGGAAACAGCTATAACTTTTATGAAGACAAAGAGTATTCCTTTGTCTACAAAAGTCACCACACCCTGTATGTCACATAAAGGGACAACTAGTGAGCGTATAACATTCTGCAAGATAACATATCCTTACTGTACCATTGAACACTAGACCACACAGTTTATCAAGCTAAACTTCTATGTAGGTAATCCTGTGATTATCCAATTTGTATGTAAAGCAATTATATCTTCACTACATGCACATTTGAAATGGCAATAAACTTTTTACTAGGTAGCTATTAACTTTCTCATGGTGTCTTCGGTATATATTTTTGAAAGGACAACTGTGAATATTTTTCAATAAATGAGTTAGCTATTTTTTATTATCTCTACTACATGGATCTGCAAATGCTATTTACAGTAGAAAAATATAAACATTTCTTCCTTCACTTGAAAGTGATGTTTCTTTATGGTATGTCATAACACCTTTGTGTTTTATGCTGACACTCGCAATGATGAATCAGTTCAGCTTTCCACATGTAAACTTTTATTTTGTTCCTAATTTTATTTCAAGTAGATCAAAATAAAAATATAAAAAGGGCTAAAACACTCATTTTATTTGTTCTGAAATCGGTGAAATCACTGTAAATTACTTGTTTCCTAATTATTTTTTTTTATTTCTGTTATTCTTTGCCTGAGTTCTGTGTCATTCTTCCTGGTGGCAGTGGCAGAAAATGGAAAGTGTCATTTTGCTGGAAGAGAAAACACAGTTTTCATATTGAATTGCTCACTGCGGCCATCCATGTCCTTATTAGTAAGTAATGTTGTAAAGTTCTTACAAAAGCTTTTTCTTAGGTTTTAAAATGGCAATATGGGTAATAATTATTAATAAATAAGATTTTGATCCATGGTGCATTAAAGTGAAAAGGAAGAAACTAAAAATCAGAAAAAAATACTGTAATAACTGAAATGTATATGTCCAGGTTTATTTCTTATTGAAATATATACTTGATTTCTTTCCTTGTTTCTGATACTGTATTTGGCCTGTCATGTATTTAAAATGCTAACAAAGTTTGTTGCTGAATTTTCAAAAAAAAGATGTGTAATTATTGACTTTTAAGCTGGCACAAAGTTTTTCACACATGTGATTAGGAGAGAAGTAGATTACTTTTCACCATAGAAAGAACCTTTTTTTCTCTCAGTGTTTTAAACAATTATTTTCTGGACATATGCTTTTTGGCTTAAAAAACTCTGCAGCTTATGAAGTTGTTTGTTATTTTGCTGTGATTTTATACACAATGGAAGGGTGAGGAAAAGGTCAGCAATAACTCTGCTGTTGCATTTTCACTGGGAAAAACATAATATTGATCGATAAGAAAATGGAAAAAGCACAACTATTAGCGTCTTACTTGATCTTCTCCGACCTTTACCCTGCCATGTTGATTTTATTCTTAAATGTTATGTCTGTTGTTCCAAAGGTTTGTCCTGTTTAGTCTTTTATTTAATTAATACATGATCTTCTTTACTCTCTCTAATGTTAAAACATGAAATTCGGTTTTATTCCTTGTTGAACCATTGTCCTCTTTACACTCAGCAATGCACGCTGGATAATAACTCTGTGTAGGAATTGGCCTG
This sequence comes from Charadrius vociferus, assembly GCF_000708025.1. NCBI lineage: Eukaryota > Metazoa > Chordata > Aves > Charadriiformes > Charadriidae > Charadrius > Charadrius vociferus. The sequence goes on along the minus strand of NW_009648657.1, from coordinate 807,993 downwards.
CTTAAAACTACTTTAGACTCACAGTCGATGGGTGCTTAAGTTCATCAAACCAGTTTTCAGGTCCATAGGAAAATTAGCTTTAAGGATGTGTAAGCTCTTTAAAAAGAAAATTTAAATCTCACGCTCTTCATCTTTCTTGGTGTAGGCTGAAGAGCAGAAAATACGGTAGCGAACCTCAGTACTTTATACTAAATGTCTATGTATCTGCTAGGTAGTGACTATAAAACATACTGAGGTAAGTACTGTACACCATGAGGGCGGTCTGCATTGGTGCTGTAGCTGGTACATATGCTCACGCCGGGCAGGGTGCCGCGGCAAAGCCACTGGAGCGCCTCGGTTTGCCTTTTGGCACAAAGTCTTCTCATGCGCTGCCAAAGATGACAAACTGTATGTTTTGGCGCTAAAAAGGAATAAGGGCCTGTTTTTATATATGGAGGTAGAAGAAAACAATTAGATGAAATACTCAAGGATAAATGCACACAGAAAGGGCAAGAGGTTGAATTTGCAGATGTTGGGCTTTTTGGGCTATCCCCCGGCCCTGGCCAGCACATTCTTGTCCCCACACTCCTTCAGCCCACAAAGCACCCATCACCTTTGGCAACGAAGAAGAGAAGTCTTTGGCAATGAAAAGAGAAGAGGAGAGGAGTGGAGAGGAGAGGAGAGGAGAGGAGAGGAGAGGCGAGGAGAGACAACCATGGATGGTGAACCTCATGGGATTTTTTTTCTTCCCCCTCTCCTGCTTGCATTTCCTCTTCCAAGAAGGGACAGAAAACCAGCCCCAAATTGGGCTGAGACTGAGGTCACTCATTCTTAGCTTCAAAGAAATATATGGGGAATTCATCATGTCAATAATTTAGCTTATAGCTACATTCTAAGTTGGTAGCTGGGTTTATAACTTCTTACTTGAGGTGCTCTTTAAAAGAAAAAAAGGGATCACAAAGTCATTTGCACTTCTAGAATCAAACAGGCTTCAGAAACAAGTTAGACAACTATAATAAGGCCTTTTTTACAAAAAAAAAAAAAAAAAAAAGTAGAGTTCTGATCACTTCAATCCAAGAGTTTTAAAATAATTGTGAGGGTTGTTCCTGGTAACATTTTAAAATTTCAGAATGGCAGAGAAGTTCTAAAGGATGTCAAGTAAATTTGTATTTTAAAACAATCATTAGAATAAACCTGTAAAGATGACACTGAGTCCACCAAAATAATGGGATAACTTATATGAAAAATAAAGTATGAGAATATAATTAATTTCAGTTGGCATTTTTTACATTTTTTTACATAAAATAGTTCTTGTTGGCCTCATTTCCTCTCTTAAGAGATGACGGGCTGATTAAAGGTACCTTTATTAGCCTGATCAGGCTGAATGTCGGTACAATTTTCCACATATTACCATGCAAATTTCTCACTATCGTAAGACGGTATGATATGTGATATACGCATGATAAATATCCAACAGTGTAATTACTAGAGAATCATAATCAAGTATTTTTCCACTGAGGTCTCACACAGACCAGTTCTTGCTCCACTGCAGCCATAAATCATTGACAAAAGCGCATAAAAAAACCATAAAATAATTGTTGATAAGGTTTGCAGGTGCCACAAAAGCAGATGGAATGGTAAAAAAATCATGATGACAGGTTGTTTTGTACAGGATCCTCTGCATCGTTTAGTAAACTGGGAAGAAATAACGCGTTTTAATATAACCAAATGCAAGGCCAAACACCTAGGGATAAAAGTACAAGATTTAACATTAGGGATACAATACTTCAAGAAGCACTTGGCCTGAAAAGGCAGTAGTACTTTTTCAATGGAAATTTTTTCTCATCTGGTGCTTCAGCTGAAAGAATTAATGTAAGTCTGTGGGTTTATAAACAAGAAATCATCAAATAGGGGGAGAGAGCTGTATTATCTCTGTCCACAAAGTTACTGACACCACTGCCAAAATGCAGTCTGATATCTGTTCTTCAAAAAAGATAGTAAAAGCTTGGAGAGTGTTCAGAGAAAAGCTACAGGAATGGTTTTACAGACAGGAAATTCCACCTTATGACTGAATCTACAGGAAGCTTAAACTTTTTAGTGTATTTTAAAGAATCGTACTCCAGGAGTTGTATGTGCCCCATATATAGTTCTCTAAGTACTGAAAGGGTTTCTTTTTAAAAGGGCACTTGAATTCAGAAGCCAAAAGCACCTGCTGCAGCAATCAGAATATAAAGCAATAACAATATGTGTAGAAAGATTTTCATTTTTTTTAATTTGAACTCTTACATCAAATCTGAATGTGGTTTTTTTTTCCTCTTTCCTAAAGGATATTTTGCAGTCAGTCACAAGTTCTTAAACTCAATACCAGATGAAATTAAATGGCTAAATCATATAGAAACCCAGACGATATTCTGGTCTTAAAAATCTATTAACCTCTATGAATCTTGCATACACCAACGCTTCTCTGCAAGAGTCTTTGGCGTAATGCCAGAACAAAAGGCTGTGCTTATCATTATTATTTGTTCACATTATTTTTTTCTCAAAGGTGAACAGTTGTTAAACAAATATTACAGGCTTTTTTATATCATTGAACTCCTCTATCATCGTACCATTATTTCCCCAGCGCTCTCATTTTAAGTGCTTGAAAGTTGCTTTCAATTGCAAATTAGCCAGGGCAAAAAGAAGAGGGGCGGTGAAATCTCTTTGGTTGGAACATGTATATGATTTCAGTGACCTGTGATCTCGAACATTTGTTGTAAACAACAATTTTATAGTAAAGAAAAGGTTGGTCGATATATTTGATCTAATGCAAGTTATTCCTTATGAAGCCTGATTTATTCTTCTCCAAGGTTTTGCATATTTCTTCCACTGCGTGAGGTTAGGAGGAAGAGCCGCCGATAAGAAAGTATCTGGAAGACTCAACAAGTTATCTGCCTTGACCTTTGGAGAGCCTTAAAGGGAAGTGTTGTCACTCTGAGGAGATGTAGAGGTCATACTAGGCACAGAGCCAGCCTACAACTTTTTTTAGAGTGTGTCAGAGCCAGGGCAAAGTGAAGACAGACTAGACTTAATCCTTTAACCTAACCTGTCAGAGCTGCATCAAGTCAGCACTGCCAAATCTGCAGCCACCTCATAACTCAAAAAGGTATGCATGAGTGCATTTATGAATTTGCTTTTGAAAAGCGGTTTTATGGTTTGGTATTCACAGCGTTATGAAACCTGGCCACAGCGCTGGGTATGCAAACATAAAGCTAAATGCTGCCTGCTGCATGAGCAATTCATCCCACTGGGTAGTAAGAAGATAAGAAATAAGATTATTGCAGAAGGTAATTGTTTTTAAGGGATACTTACTTCCAAACGTAAGAAATACAGACTTCAAAGAAATTAGGTTTGTGTTGTTTTAACGAAAACAGTAGAAATAACCTATCTGTCAAATCCACTGTAATGGATCAAGCACACAGCACATTAACCTGATATTTTATATTCATCGACTGTGCAGAAAATACTGTTCCTGTGTAGTGATGATAGTTTGTTTAAGAGCAACATTTTTTTTAGATATTTGGGGGGGTTGCATATATGCAGGCATGCATGTTGGCTTGTGTGTTATGCAAGTATGTTCATGTGCATTTTGTGTGAACCTGCAAATACTTATAAAAGGGAGCATTCACGTGAAAAATAACACAAACGCCTGCAAAACACAGGGCCATATCCTAATGGCTGCAAACTAGCTTGGCTGACAATGGCACCGCAGCCACTCTCAGACATGACAGTTGTCACAGCTCTCTATATGGCTGTGAACTTTAAATCGTGGATATACTGTGATGCAAATGAAAAATGCTAGAAAGCTCATTTTGTGCCGTTAATCCTTGAGCTTTTCCTGTAGATGGGTGAAGACACAGTAGTAATTTCATCTGTCTTCCAGGAGGGTATTCTGAAAACTACAGCCTGGATACACAAAGGGACTGGGACTATGACCTTCTCTTGAAAGAAAGGATTGTAACCTGCAGGAAAAAAAAAAAAAAAAAGCTAATGTTTTGGTCCTGTGATGGGCTGGTCCTGAAAACCCACACCCAGGTGTAAGAAATGGATCGCCTCCCCTCCTTTGCCTGCGAGGGTTCACGTGGTCACTGTTGGCAGAAGCGGTCTGCAAGCCATGGCATGGGCTCCTTGTCTGACAGCGGGACAGGCTGGGGCTCAAGCCCTTGCTCCAGTGCTTGCTTAAGTGCTTTTACGGTCAGCTCCCTGGAGCGCAGCATCCAGCTTGGCCCACTGGGGCAGCTGGAGCACCCAAGTGGACCTTGTCAGGTCCATCTCTCCCCTGCCAAATGCAACGGCTCCCGCACAGAGGGGAAGGCAACTCCTCCTGCCCCAGGGCTGGTGGTTCAGCCAGAATGGGCCTTTGTGGGGATCAAGGAGCCTTGAAGAGATGCTCTGTGTGTGCGTGTGTGTGTCTTGAAGGGGCTGGTGCCATAGAGAGATCTGTGTCTGTGAGGGACAAGGACAGAGCACGAGTGTGATCTCTGCCTTAATGATCAATTAACTGGGAAATTGTCAAAAGAGAACGCAAAAATGTCAAAATTTTGTTAATAGTTCTTGCTTGTGAGCTTGGAAGAATCCGTTAATGACACTTGGTGATTTTTGCACTGGAAACATCAAAACTAAAATGCAGTCTTCTTTTCTCTTGGAAAACGAGTATGCTCTCATCTTAATGAGTCATCTGAGCAATTCCAAGGCAGGGCAAAGAACTCCTTATATTTACTTTCCACTTGGAACATGACAAAATTGGAAATCTGTGAAGGGTAGACCAAAGCATGAAAAGAAAAAGGAAAAGAAAATATAATGAACTGTTGAAAAGAATAGGGGAGTCTGAATTATGAGTGAAGTCAAGTAAAAATGACGTTAGACACACTTGCCAGGGATTTTAATTCATATGTATTGGTGACCCCTTGTGAAAACTCCATCGACTAATCAAGAATTCCACTTCCAGAAGGAGCAGTAGCTTGGCAGATGTTCCCCACAGTCTTTGTGCTTTTCTGAGGAATGGCTGTAACAGTCTATTTATGTGATAGCACAATGATCAAGTTGGGCACAAATATTAACTTTTGCAAGTGGATACAAATTGAGCAGTCTAGCTGATTGCTAACAAGAGGAAAACAAGACCCTTTTCCCTTCAAATCAGAAGAGGATTGGAAAAAATACTGAGAATCGCAGCTATTTCAAAGGAACAGAAAGTGTCTTCTTTCATGTCTAAATTACTGAAGATATTTAATATAATATACATATAGCATACATTTACAAAAAAAATGAGTCATTATCCTGCCATAAAACTTAAACCTGGATTATCTATTACTACTACGTTTGGATAGAAATGAGTCATTTCAGAATATGTGAAGAAAAACAGACTTCTAACTTCAAATACATATACAAAGGGCATATTTTGACCTATATTTTTAGAGTTTAATGCCAGAAGGCCAGTCCAGGTTTCTGGGATGACTGGCTTCATAACCCCAGCCATAACTTCTGTCTCAAACCTCTAATGGAGTACAAATGGCCACAGACCTGAATCCACACTCGGAGCTAAAGATTTCCATCTTTCAAAGGAGATCTTACCTGTTTTTCCATTCAGTCTTTATTCAGACTACTTTCCTGTGACTTTTGTACAGAATAACCCATCTGTAGTGAAAATATGTGTTATGAAATGCTTATCTTGTTCCCCAAATATTAGAGCCACATTACATGTTTCACAAGTAATTGTGTTAGAATACACTGTAAAGGCACAAATTTCTTCAGAATCAGCATTGTAACTTTGGGCAGTTTAGAACGTGTATAGCCATACGAAAAATTAGTCTATAGTTAATAATACTAGTGTAACACAATAAATTAAAGGTGGCTGTGGATTAGAAACCCTACAATACTTGTACTTAGCACTGTATGGCACTTGTACAGCTGCATCTCAGTATGAAAGTTAACGGCTTCGTTACCTGGGAAAGAAGAGTGGGAGAGATGGCCTTGTCATATACTTGTTTAGTATTTGTACATCAACCAGCAACTTGAGAATGGTAAAGAAGAAAATGAGTTATGATGTGTCACACAACAATTGCATAATGAAATCAGAGCTCAAAGTAGACTTTGGCTATTCAAACCCCTTTAGTGAATGCAAAATCAGAAGTTTGCCATTTTTAACTAGTAACCTTATGACTGTTTGGTTGTTTCGTCTTGCCCAGATCCCCAAAAGACAATTGTCACTGGAGACTAAGCATTACCATTTATACCATCTAAAGTATAGAGGGCATAGAAGTATTTACTTGTATGACTAAAAGCATTGAATATGGTGCATGCTGTTCTACTGAGCTAAATTACACAGGAAAAGAGGTCGAGAAGAAATAGGAGATCCTTATCAAAAAGCTTGTTGAATGTAATTGTATATTTGCTCCAGGTATTTAAATAAAACAGAGCTAAAACTTTTTAACAACTGCTCCTGACGCTGAAGCAAAAAGCAAAAGAACCAGATTTGGTGGCAGGAGGAGCAGGCATGTCCCAGCACCATGGGGTGGCCTGTGCTGGCTGAGCATCGTGCCACTCGGCTGGCAAGGGCGAACGTATTGCCAGTGCTGATGAGAGTTGTGAGCAGGAAAGCTCCTGTATGGGCAGAATTTCCTAAGCTCTGTCCCTTGTGTCTCGGTAAGGGAGTGTTTCTTTCAAGGGCCTTGGTGGTGCAGTGCCAGCCTTTGTTTTGAGCTCACCCCTGAGGGTGTGGTGGGCTCTTTGCACTCGGAAGTTGGTGGGTTTACTGACATTATCCCAAGGAGCCAAGCTTTTTAATCTGATCAGACTCAGAAACACCCTCTTTCACCTCTGACAGGAGCCTGATTGCTCTAGTGCTTTAGATCTGAATTACTTAAAGATACCAAACGAGGCTGATCAGATGCTGAAGGCCTGCCAAGATTACAGGCCTGTCGGCTCTATCACTTTTGTTATTAATTATGATAAAGCTGTACAAGCTGCAACCTGGTCCGTTCAGCACAGACACTGAGACAGCTTTCCTCCCTTATAGTCCCCTCTTTTCACTGCTCCAGCTATTCTTAGCTAAGGGAACAGTCCCTTGTGGGATGATTGTCATCTGGTATATATACATTGCAGCAGCTGACTCAGATAACCAGGAGACTATAACCAGCTCCCTGACTGCCCTGGGAACTTGGCGGCGTCAAGGAGTCTGGCCCAGTACCAGGAACAAACACACAGCCATGGACTGCATCTTGTAGGAGCAGGACGCGTGTTTCTGATGCTTCTTCGCTTTTCAGACTTACACCATAAAGATTTTTGCAAAGCAGTGAAACATCAGCAGATATCCAAATTGCAAAAAAAGAGACCAAGATTTAAAGACAAACGAACAGACGTTTGAAGGAACTTGATGATGTTTGTACGATTCCCACCTTGTATCATCACTATGGAGGTCTCTGTCTCTATTTAAATTACAAAACCAGTATACC
>NW_009648657.1:787612-800498 GCF_000708025.1 Charadrius vociferus | reverse complement strand
CTCCTTGCAGGTCATCTTCTGTCAGTGTGTCTGTCCCTTGCAAAGCAAACAAGACAGAATATTGAGTCACTATTAACCCTGGGTGTGCAAGGTTACCCCCTCCACAAAACTCCTTTTCTGAAAGTCTCTGTTATTAAATTCATTCTGATCTGATCTCTGAAAATTAGTCTTCCACAAGAAAACCTGCAGGGAAGGAGGAGTGGAGAGATAGGTCGCAAGCAACTGCTGGACAGGATCCGGCAAAGATGTTGGGGCCTCAGAGATGGGAGGGCTTCCTTCTTCTGGCAGCAGTGAACAATTCAATCAGCTTGAAATGTGCGTATAACTTCACCTCTAGGCTGCAGTTTCACAGGCAGTCGAGCCCGTAACATCTTATTGCAGACAAAAGAAGGAAACCTCGTACACCTCATCCCTGCTTCCTATCCTCCTTCCCCTGCTCCTTCCTCCCTGTCTCTGCTCCCAGCTGCAGACCTCCATCTGCTCTTGCGCTTCTTGGTTCCTTTGCTGATTTGCATCAGCTCACTAAAATAATACTCACCTTTTTTTTTTTTCCCCATGAGTTACTTTTCTGCCATTTTTGTGGGCTAAATTGGCTCATGCAGAAGCACCTTTTGTCTCTGCACAGAAACAGCTGAGCTAAGGTGACACACTTCTATCCCCCTGCACAACCAGGAGAAGAGGCCAGGGCAGCGTGCTCCCTGCTTCTTCGCCTTTTAACACCTAACCAAGGTTACTCCTTCTGTTACACCTGTGGGATGGTGGTGGGCTCAGTCCTTGTTTTGAATAAAATCCTTGACTGTGTTTGAACTTAAGCTCTTCCTGCCATCAGCCATTCAGAGTAACAGAACTGCTGCTTAAGCAGAGCGGTAGATGCGATGAGGGGAGGTGCTCAGGATGGATTCATCACGGCCCTCCTGTGCAGTGATCGTTCACCCGAAGAGCTGATGGAGTTCTTTTCTTCAGCGGCCAATGAGCTGCAATGTCAGGCTTTTCAGACAGCAGATGTTTCTGCCAGCCTTGCAAGTCTCGGCGTTGTACCATGATCCATTCTTGGAGTCTTCTTGTCACCGTGTCTGCTCTGGGGTTCCTACCCCATTCTAGCTTGCAAAGTAAAAATCCCTGGTAGCGATCCTTGCTCAGCCCCAGTACGACCTTCTGCCAGCTCTCTGCTTTTGTTCATTACTCTCCAGAATTCAGTTAACTTCTGTTCCTTCTGAGCAGATCTCGCAAAGAAACCCTACATTTAAGAAGGAGGCACAGCGCAGTCAACAAACTTAAGAACCCAGTCTAGCTCCCAGAGATCGATGAAATGATCTCCTCATGCTCAGAGATCCCTACAACAAGCTCTGGCCAATCCACCAAAGCCTCGATGTGCAAATCTGTGCAGAGCGAATGCAGACTGTGGACAATAAGCAGCAGTGGACAGAAGTTCACACACTCTGGAGGAGTAGGAGGCATGGAGTTATCACAAGAGAACATGGCCAGTCAGGAGCTGGTAGCAGGTTTTCCCACTTATCACTGCTTGCCTTCAACTGTCCTTATGTCAGGTTCAAAGTACCCCTTTTCCTCGGGTGGTGAGCAGGGTAGATATACATAAAATATATTTTTTTCTTCCTCGTTGCAGGGCCATTTAAGGAAATGGATGTGTCTGAGAAGCCGCTTGGAGCTTTTGGGAACTATTTACAGCTACTACTGTTATGACTGAATGGAATTTGAGTGGGGGAAAAAAGAAAAAGAGAAGTTCTAAAATGAGATTGAGGCAGGGAAGTTTCTTTAGGTACAAGAGAATGCACAACAGTAATGGTGAGAGACTGAGAGAAGAAGAAAGAACAGCAGTAGGGCTAGTGGGAACAGTGCCAGTGCACAACTAGGATGAGTGATAAGGGGCATGGGGAAGGGGGGAGAAGAAGAAAGGGAAGATTATGATGCATGGAAGCAAACCAATCCACCCTTCCTAATTCTGTGGCATGTTCCACTTTGAAGCCTACTGTGCTGTATCAGAGCAAAGACTGTATCGCACAGCCTGGGCAACCACCGCAGTTGCAAGCTAATAGGAAAGGGAATAAGTAGCAGCATGCCAGTTGTTGGGTTTGCATGGTGCTGATGGCAAACCTTGCAGGTTGGAGAGGTATGCTAACAATGTCTCCCTTATTTCAGTGGGTGTGCGAGACATTTAGCTCCCAGCTTTACTGTTGAAGATCAATGCTGTTCCCTCTTAACTATTGCTTTGTGGAAAGTCCAGGTCAAAAGACACAAACCAGCTCAACAGAGAAGATTCATGTGTCCAGATTATTTCATACTGAGGCATTTTGTCTGAACGAATGTTGAGAGCTCTGTGTTTGAGTTAAGGGAAGTTTGACAGCGCTGCTGGAACTGCTGAGAGGAAGCTCCAGCCCGGCTGAGTTACCCATGGTGCTGTGTCCTGGCCCAGAGGTTAAGGTATCACACTAGCCGCTTTTGCCATCATGAAATCCCAAATAATCGCTGTTTCTTCTGTGCACCCTGTTCTGCACTGGAAGGAAACCTGAGCAAACAAGGAGGGAGTCGAGATCCGTTGGAGCAATCCCCTGCTGTGGGTAGTCTGGGGACTGTGAAAGTGAAGGCACAAGCCCATTCCTCAGCTCAGTCAAAGCTTCTGTGTCAAGAAATGCTGGTGAGGTCTCCTGTTCCTGTACAGGTCAGCTCCTGAGACTTCCTCCAGGATGTTATTAAAAAGAGTCAAATAAACAGACCTGCATTCTGTCAGGTCTGAACCCGTGACCAACACTTTAGAATTAAGTAACAGCCAGTGGATAGCTCGTGAAGAGGAAAGCCCTGAAAAGCACTTGCCTAAATTCACAGCAAGACCTTGCGTGCGCTTCCTCTAAACCGTCATGGATATTGGAGGTGAGAGGACCTGCCATAGGCAGCATCTCTTTGCACTGGCTATAGAGGGAGTCCAAGTTGATTAGGTGAAACACCTTGCATTTGTACTCATCTGCGGTTGGGTTCACCACTCTTCTCATTATGCAGGAACGAATTCTTTGTGGGGCACAATTAAAAAGTTGAAGTTTTAAAAATAAAACTCTAAGATCAGGCAGTAAGCCACATACTTTGTTTGGTTTAGGATGAGACCTTGATGTTGCCGTTTTAGTTACTCCAAAGCAGCCTGAGATTTTTGGAATGCTTAGAATCAGGTGCTTCTGTTGGCTTCAATGTGTCCAAAAGGAACCAAACTATTCATTATTCTGCTGTCTACGAGTGTAATCAAACAGAATCCTTGGAAAAAAGGAAAGATTTGCAAATAGTGACAGGAAAAGCATAAGCTGTCCTAAATTTCCTATGCCTGTTGCCTTTTTCTGCTTAAACTGCTCTCTGCTTTCCCTTAAAATTTCAAAGCTTTAGAAATATTTTTTTGGCATTGCTTATATTTATAGAGCTAAGGGTATCCAGAGAAGGAGTAGGGGGAGTTAATTTACATGGTCAGTCATACATAGCAGAAGATGCAGCTCTGCATTTGTAGACAAACCATAGTCTGACATTTGTTCACATAAATGATATGATGAATAATTATGAAAAATGATCTAATTTGGGAAAATTACAGTCAGGTCATGTACATTATGGGGAAAAGAACTAAATTAATTATGTACAGTGTGTAACTGTCAAATACCAACAACATATGTAATGGCAAGTCAACAATACATAGAGATCCAGCTAACTTCTATAAAGCCTGAATTTCTCGGGAAGTTCACGTTCCTCAGATTCACAAACTGCTGTACTCCCGCTTATCAAGCTGTACTTGTAAAATGATGGGCTAGGATTCAAAGAAATCTTTTAATAAGGATTATTGTTCTGTATAATTGAAACACTAGTCTGACTACCAATGGCTGCACCCTTGTGTGTTGTAGGGTTCAGCAAAACTCCCAGTAAAACTGCAGGTGATTACTGAGTGCCCAGTTTTGAACATCAAACTTGTTGTGACAAACAGGCTAACTGTGAATCACTTATACATATGAAAATGTCTAAAGAGTAAATAATCTTCAAGATTTTGGTCACAGCATCGCATTATCAATCCCTTAAATCATAATAGTGGAACTGCTGGTATTACTGATCCGCTATAAAATTGCTTTTCTGTGAAAACAATATGATTTTTAATGGTTTCTTGATTATTTGAAATAAAATTAAACTATCTAAAACTTTTTTGTGTAAATATTCTCTTTCCTAGAGGCATTAAAAACATCATTATGTCTGAATTGTGCTAATTGTTAAAACATGAGCAGTAAAGAATGAAAAATGACTAGAAATGGCAGCATAAAAGCCCATCCGCTTTTTTTATGGCTTTATATCCTCAAAGGAATCTAAAAAAGGAAGGGAGTGTGTCAGTTGTGAAAAGTGAGACCCTCAACTTTCAGTTGAAGTAACTGGTGTCTTTGCCTTAGGTGGCATTATTGAGACTAAATACAAATTGTATTCTGGTTATAACTCTGGGAAATGCTGATAGAAAAATATTTAAGTATTAAGTATTATTTTAAAATACCTGATCCTAAGCTTAGAAGTAGGAATTTTTACTCTAACTCTGTTTCCAAACCCAATAGTCTTATCACTCAACATGCACACACTTCACATTTACTTTAATATGGAAAGCACACATCTTGTACAAAATGGAGAAAACAGATTAGAAAGAATAAAAACCCATTTCAGTATGGACTGAGTATTCACAACAGACTCACTGGGGACCTTTGATCTTACAGTCAACAACCATGTATTTCCATCTACTCGGTTTTTCTTATATGATTACCTTAAAAGAATTCTTGCCATATGTCATTTGAATCCATTGGGGACTTTGAAGGAAAATGAGAAGACTACTTAAGCAAGCTTTGTAAATGTATGTGTCTGTCCATATGTATTAAAGTATACAGATAGTTTTTATCTTATGCCATACTTAAATTTATTAAAAATAAATGAAATGTACTGAGTTTTATCGCAGCTAAAACGTGCACTAGTTGATATTCATTTAGTTTTTGCTGACATGTACGTGCTAGGGACAAAGTTCAAATATTTATATTAAAAGAATGAGAAAAAAATTCTGAAGCTTTAGTATGTCCAGCAGAAACACCTCTTTTTCTACTTACAGAGGTATGTACGTGCAAATATCTGAGACTATGCAAGCATTTTTTTCTTCATATAACCAATAAAAATAATTGTGGCAATCAAGAAATGTATGTTGCTTAAACTAGATAAGGTGATATACAGTACTGTGCATGATTTATCATGCAGCTTTCCCAGTGCACAACAGTCCCACCCTGAATAACTAGCTCACCTCTTTCCTAGGCTGTAGTCTTAATATTAGCAAACCGCACTAAAAAATATAGATCGTGATTGGCATTCATGTATGCACACGTTAGGCAAGTTCAGTTCCCATGTTATTTAGAGTAAATTACATGTATGGTGGATCACCGTTAGAGAGAGAGCTGCTTCTGTGATCCTTACTTCTTCTTCTGCTCTTCAAAAGGGCAGGGCCAGGATCTGGTGGGCAGGAACAACAGATAGGAGAAATCAGCATTCAAGAGGAACAAAATATTGAACTTTTTGGGCTTGTTAAGCAAATTTCATACAGGTACGGTTTGCATAATTGTCAATTTCTTGAATCAGAAGCTTCAGGACCTTGCAGAGGAACAAGGGAGGGAAGGGGTGCCCAAGTCTAGTCTGAACAAAGGTTTTTCCACAGTGTTATTTATGTAAGTGCTCAGGTCCAGATCTAGAAGGATAAAGGACCTACTTAACCACTTCACAGTGCATCAGCAGCATGCAGTGAAGTCTGCTGCAGGTACAGCTCTGAAGTGAAGGTAGCAAAATGGTCAAAAGTGACTAACGCCATTTCTCAGAGAAGTGCCTAGCCTTTAATCCAACCCCCCAAAACATATGGCAGCCTGTCATTGCCAAAGCTGTTAGAAAATGTGTTACTGATTAAGAGCATATATTGTCTCCGGGCAGAGTGCGGTCACCGAGCGTATTCAGTCTCTATTTCTTAAATTATGGCTCTAATGGGCTTACTGTTTCCACAGAAAGATTTGGTGACGTGGGGTATGCTACACTAAAATAACTTTCATTTTTATCCCACACTTGAATCTGCACGTGGAGTGGATTCAGTGTCTTTGCTCCAGCTTTGAAGAAGGAGGTATCCCTCCTTTGAAGCTGGATGCAATAATCATGGCCACGCATCCTTCTTTAGTTCAGGAAATCTCACTGGTGAGAGCTGTGCCAAAGCCTGCCTTTAAGACAGGATTATCTGATTGAGTTTTGGTAACATATGCAAAGTCAGGGACTTTTCCTTTTCCAGATCACAAACAATTAATATATTGCTTCCTTCTGGCACAGCATTAATCAGGGTAAGTCAAGATGAAGGCTGAGAACCTTGTCTCCTTACGTCTCAGTGTCTGAAAAATTTATAGTAGTTACAAGCAATGGAATGAAAACAAAACACTTCCTTACATCCTTTTCTTAACATTCTCCTATTTGTAGAGCTATCTGTCTACCAGCCAGCTACCTCTGTGACAGCAGCAATCAAGGTCTTTTAATGATACTTCCCGTCATATTCTCCTGTCCGCCTAGAGTCCCAGCTGCTTAAAAATAACAACCCCAGGGGTACACCAGCTGAAAGGAGGTATGCCCAAAAGGGGGATCTCTGCAGCTATCTTTGTGAGAATCCTTCTTCAGCTCTCCCTCTGTGGTTCTCCCATACACATGGCCTCACACAGCAGCCGCTCACGGGGAAACAACCAGCTGCTGTTATTTCTTGGTCTGCAGAATCTCTTCCTGTGCTCATCTGACTTCGTATCACATTTGGGAACACACTCGTAGCGAACAGAACATTGTGTTTCACCACTCTCCTGTAAATGATGCGTCACAAAATAAAATGTCCCCGATCCGCTCTGTCACTATCTGTCCTACCGTTGGGATTAGAGAGAGAAGGATGTCAGCAATCGCTCACAGCTGATCAAGGATGGACTGCATCCTTTCTCTAGATGTCTGGGGAGCGGCATTGAGAAGACTTCAAGGCACACCAGGTTGTCCCCTCCCCGTGGGTCCCTCACACTCAGGAGTACCAACCCTCTTCAGTCTTCAAGATCCAAGCCTGAAGTTAGGTCGTGAAGGGCTTGGGGTATTTGTGATAGGTTGGAATATGGATTTAGCTACAGTCAGCTGGGAGATCAACTCTGAAAGGCAGAGCACCAACCTCAAATTCAGCCCAAACAATCCCAGTGGGAGGCTGGTCAGAGAGGACAGTAAGTAAATAAGCTAATTTCCCCGTGCATTGTGACTCAGGTTTCCAGACTGTTATTATAATACAGTTCTCCTGGATTAAAAACTGGGCACTTTCAGTGATCTAGTTGGCCCACTGGTTCTCTTTGGGATTAAGGAACTCCAGTTTTGAACTAGTGGCAGCTATAAATTAGGTCTATGGCACTGCTGTGCACATACCATGTCAAGCCTATTTGTTTGGTTGTTATTAATTGGAGAAAGATGGCATGGGAATTGCCTATGCATAGCTAATTAAAGCCTTTGCAAAAGCAGGAATTTGGTGTTAGCAGGAAGCACTGATGGCCGTGTTTCAAGAGACTGCAGCGTTATTTGTTTATGATGTTTGCTTTCATCCTACTCATACTATATGTGTGCAATCTCATTCTCCCAGACTTTTATCAGTCACCTCCAGGAACTAGGAAATTACGTTTTCTTGATGTATAGCTCAGTGTCTGTCTTGTTTTTTGCTTGCTTGCTTTTCACCTTTTCCTTGTTGTAACTGAGATTCACAACAGGAAAAGATGGGACATGGTGTATTAGGGAAAAATTCAGGCTTGGTTTGTGCATGCTGTTCATTTGGTTTGTGCATATTGTTCACGTATAATTTGGGATTGGGATTTGGTGTTCATGTCCTTTTGTTTTGCTTTTACTATGGAACAAGGCTCATTTCTCAGAATCACCTGACCGTTTTCTTATAAGGTCTGTACTCTTCGGTCAGTTTGCAAAATGGCACTATCATCTTGGTTTTGCTTTTTTTGCAGTGTGTTATAATTTGGGGGTTTTAGGTCCTTCATTTTAATTAAAAAGTCTTACTTTCGGATCTCGGCAAAGTTTCATTTCATGAAATGTGTAGAATGGAGGTGTTGTGGCTGTTTCCAGGAATACCTTTATATTACACAGTTGCTCACAATTGCAGAACTCAGCCCAGTACTGACAGTGCCTCCCATCCACAGTGACAGGCAGGAGCTTGCATCTCTGACTCCTGGTTCAAGTGAAGGACATTTCTTCCTACCTGCTTTTTCTTTCTCTTTCATCACTTCTCCTAGAAAACAAAAATTCAAGCAAAGGAAGACAAGCATCAAAGATTCGTGCGTAGTAAGAGAATAGCTGTATCTGAAGACTTTTTACTGACTAGGTTGTGTGGCAGCAGATGGGAGAAGAGCAGACGTCCTTCTTTCCTTCACAGATCTGTCAACCAACAGAGGTTTTGCTTTCCTCCAGACAGGAGGATGGAGAAACAGCTCTTCACAGAATCACAGAGTCTTCACGGTTGGAAGGGACGTCTAGAGATCATCTAGTCCAACTCCCCTGCTAAAGCAGGATTGCCCAGAGCACATTACTCAGGACTGCATCCAGGCGGGTCTTGAAAATCTCCAGAGGAGGAAACTTCACAGCCTCCCTGGGCAGCCTGTGCCAGTGCTCTGGATGTTCCTCTTTCCTGCATTACTGTCAGAGAAGACAGGCTTAGTGGAAATGTTTGAAGGTAAACCTGGCCATAAATTTGGGAATCTGACTTTTGGTCTCCACATTTGTTGACTCCCTTTGCTCTAGTTTAATGCAGAAGTAACATAACTTGAACTGGTCTGCTCCAGTAAAGCATTCCATTTATATGACTAAAATCCTTAATCTAAACCAGTTAAATAGCGTGAGATTCCTTCACGTACTTCATGAGTGTTGCTAGCCCCCAGGTTTACATGCAGGGACAACTGTGTCAGCAGAGAGTTTATGCGAGTCATCTTGGTGCACAAGGGTCCTTCCTGCTGTCTGATATGGTATCGTAAATATGGAAAAGCTCTAAAGAAGTTAATCTGAGTTATAGTTAACAAAATCTGGTGCAAATGAAGGCAGAAATCAGTACTGGGTCAATTCATGGACTTAATAAAAAGCTTCAGTTCCTATCACAAAAACCTCCCATCCCTTGCTCTTTTTTACCTAGTGAGTCTTTTGTCATGGTTGGACTTTCCCACCTTTCTTCCCCAGTAACATCAACATGGATACCTTACCTTTTTAGTTATTGTTTATTTCGGCTAGCATGGGCCAAACCTGTGGTAAACTAACCACAAAGTTGTCCAGGCTGGTTCAGATCTGGTTTACTTTTACCTGTAAGATTATGAGATTGCTCTTTTAAGTGAGCAGGTAGTCACTTGTTTCTCTGTGAAGGCTGCAACTGTCCTGGTTTGAAATAAAACAGAACCAATTTGCTTAAAGAGAGCATCTGTCGTTCAGCCAGTGGCCAGTCCAGCCCAAACCATGACAGTAACCAAGGAATTAAATTGTGTATACCAGGCTTTGTGGCAAATAAGACTCGAAAAAAAAAAATGTTGCCTGTACTTGATCACAGATGTGACATTGGACTAAAAGTTATCTGTCACCTTTACTTGCAGTGACAGCAGCAGCTATCTCCTCTGCTTAATATGCCATCAGCCATTTGTGTCCCAAGATGACGGTGGGCTCAGTAAGAGAGAAACCTAATGGTGAGAAGCCTCAAAACCAAAGCATTCTATCCACATGGCTACTAACAACTGATGTCATCAGGGCTGACCTATATGACATCACTGTCACATACAGCACTCTCCTTTGTGTGCTGTAACCTAACCAGGCCGGAAGGAAAAACATTATGCCATGTTTTATGTACCTCTGTGAGGGCCTGGCTGGTCATTCTGCCCATTCCCAGAAAGGAAGGAAGAAGAACCTCACCAGCAAAGGATTCCCAAGCACTCCGCCCTTTGCTTATTTCATGTCCACTTCTCCCACCCTGGAAGTGTTCCCCTTCAGCTCATTCCCTGGGCGCTATCCCACCTCTCCAATAATTTTCTCCCTGGCAAAAATACTGATGTAGTGAACCTGCTAGTTAGCTGAGCACCTTCAGATTGAGGACAACAGAACTTACTCTGAATAATTTGTCACAAGCCCGATATTGATAGGTACCATGATAGAGGACAAACCTTTAGAACACTCATCAGCCTTTGACGGAGCACATCTCCCATCATAAGGACATAGCTAAAGTGTTCATTATTCAGCTTTGTTTTATTTTCTAGCAAATGTTTTAATCCCTTTTCACAACAGAAGGAAAGTATTTGATGAGATCTCAAGTGCAAATTTTTTTTAATTGTTTGATTTTTGACGTTCCATAGGAGCCATATAAATCAAAGAAATAATGTTGGAGGGAGGTGTTTCCTCAGTTCCATTTCATAGCCACTGTCATCCTTGGCAGTATTTCAGAAAGGATTTCTGAGGTATTCTCTGAAAAATGGCCTGATTATGATCCCATGGAAACCACTGACAAAATACTCACCAACTGCAACTGAGATCCACCCATTTCAAAATTTAAATAATGACATGCTGATTTGGAGAAAGGAAATAGAGGTAAAACTGAGAAGAAAAAGGTTTTTTTTTCCCTCATTTTTGCCTAGCCAAATCAATGAGAAAAATAATTTTTTCATGTATTTGTGTTAGGAAAGAAAAGAACATTAAGAGAACACTTTCCTTCAAGATATTTCTTTCATTTTCATGCTCTCCTTAAACTGGGATGGACAAGAAATAGCTCTTGAGCCTTGTAAGTAGGTCAATTGCAGTTGCCATGCCCGGATGACATTCCCCACTGTGGAAAGCAGGATACCAGCGGGGTTTGTGTATATGCACTCTCTCTGGGTCGCATGGAGGTTCCTTTCTTTCCTCCCTGAACCCAGTCCCTTTTCTAAATGGGGTGGGGGACACTGGGAAGTGATTACAGTCTTTTGCTTTCGAATTTCTCCCAAGCGTTTCCTCTTCCCTCTGTTCTTCAGGTTATGTTAAGAGTATTTGCAAGTTCTCAGCCAAATTAAGATTTTGCTATATAGTCCTAAGGTACAGGAGACTTATGGCTTGTGTATTAAATTGTCCTCAGACCTGTGTAGTTGGTGTGTGTATATTAAAACTGATTGTCTTTTGAGTGGCCTGTGAATCTGGATTTATTCTCTGCAGTGATGCCATTTCACGAGGAGTATGAAAAGAACGCTTCCCACAAGTCCTATGCCCCTTGCAGCCTCTTTGGCAGTAAATGTGAGTTAAAACACGCCAGATGTCACACTTGCAGGATCTGTGTTTTGGCCATTAGCTATTCCATTAAAAATAGCTTACTCTTTAAGAGGAAGCACAATTATTACATTTTTTTAATCAGGTAAATAAAAATGTATAATTTGACCATTAACATCTCTCCATTCTTTGCTTTTTTTATGCGCAGAGTTACACGTAAAAACCTCAAGAGATACGGGACTTGGACCCAAGCTCATCGCTCTGTAGCCAGTACTAACTTCATCTAAGGGGTGACCTAAACACTTTAGCCAAAACATGGTGGTGTTTGGATGATCCTTTTCTTCCCCATTCATAGAAACAGTTTCTGATCCCTCACAAAATCAGTGAGTTACAATATTTTCTTGCATTTTCCAGGATTTCTGCACGAAATGGTACAACGTGAGCATTAACTATTTTCTTGGCATTTAACTGGATACACTTTCACACACTCAAACCTTCATATTATTTGAAGGTCAGATTTAAATGGAAAAGGTAAATGTATATCAAAAAGACTGTAGTAAGTCAGAGTCTCCTTCTGAACCATTATATCTTTAAAATACTTAATGTTGAAAGTCTTGCCAAGAGAAAGTCTTCTTGGACACCTCTCCATGTGGCTGATGGGAAAGAGCTGCTACACTGGATTCAGTAACTGTGAACTGATTACGTGACTTTAATAGACAAATATGCACTCAGGATAAAAAGAAATGTGCTCCTAAACATTAATAGAAAATGTGTGTGCCATTTCATCTATCTGTCTTTTAATCAGACACCTATAAATAAGCTGGCTGTTGCAAGGTGCTCTGTAATCAAGTTACCTTAACACCGGCCCTTTCCTAAATTAGCATTCACAATTATGTGAGATAGTTACATATCGTCAATTGCTACTGTTTCTTCTTTTATTATTATTATTATTATTATTATTACTATTAAAGGAACAGGCAATATGCCCCATTGCAATTTTGCATGCACGCCTGGGAAAAAAAGTAGATGACATAAATCGCATGCATAATCTCAGGAGACAATCATTTTAAATCTTAATTGGCTGCCTTTTAAATATCATTTAAGGTCTCGTTTTCCCTGCCTCTCTCTCTCTAGTTAAGAAGGTGTTGTGTCAAAGTCTATTACCTTGCTGGACGTCTCGCCTCTAAGTTTTTTTAAAAAAATAGAACCATCAGCAGAGGTTTGAGAGGTCGATAAAGCTTTTAGATTTGGAGATGTTTTCAGGGAGCCCATTTCCTGCGGCTAAGAGTTGTTAATGGAGCTTAAGGAATTATCTTATGACTCGGGCTGGGAGAGCCGTATATTTCTTCGCTCCTGTTCCCTTGTCGAGGCTGAATATGCTGCTGTCAAACTCGCTTAATGAAAAGTAACGCGTCGCTGATTACAGTTTTATTTGGGCTCTATGTAAAAAGCACTGTTAATTTAGCATCCCCTCCTTTGTGTGTTTGAATTTGCCATGGCTGAATGATTTAGAGTCTCTCAGTTTCAAGCCGTTTCTCTATGATTTCCCCCCCCCCCTTTCTCAGTCTACCTTTATATTTCTCCTTTTCGC
>NW_009648657.1:786881-787532 GCF_000708025.1 Charadrius vociferus | reverse complement strand
TGTAAGACTCTTTTTCTTTTTATTCCCCCCCCCCCCCCTTTCTCAGTCTACCTATATATTTCTGCTTTGTGCAGCCACACGAGCTGCACGGCTTTCCCTTTCAGCCCGGTAGCCTCCTCCAAAGCAGCTGGACCTGATCTTTGACTTGTGCTATTGAATCAAAGGGCAAAATTAATTTCTCACACTCTTTTGTTCATAGTTAAAAAACAAACAAACAAACAAAACAAAAAAAAAAAACCCAAACCAAACACACAACCTT
Organism: Charadrius vociferus; assembly: GCF_000708025.1. Lineage (NCBI taxonomy): Eukaryota > Metazoa > Chordata > Aves > Charadriiformes > Charadriidae > Charadrius > Charadrius vociferus. Next base: position 787,273 of record NW_009648657.1, on the reverse strand, counting down.
TTTGAAAGACCACTGAATTTGGCGGCTGATCTAGAGATAAGGTTCGTGTACGAAAGCAAGAAACTATTTTCCCTCCTCCATAATTGACACAGTCTCATCTCGGGATGGGCAATGCTTTGCTGGGTGTGAGGGCACACAGACACACGCATACCTACCAGGTCTAATTACGGTCAGCCCCCTGCTCCGGAGGGGTCTGCTCTTCTTGTGTCACAGACAGAAACTTCCTCACAACTTGGTTTGTAACGACAATGACACGAAAATGAAGGGATAAAGGTTTGGTCCGCTTTTCTTTTGGCTTCTGATGTTTCAGTGCACCTATGTTTTGCCCACAGTGTTACCACCTTCATTTTAAGTTCCGGGGAGCTGGGGGGGGAAGGGGGGTCTGCCTCCCA
>NW_009648657.1:784034-786701 GCF_000708025.1 Charadrius vociferus | reverse complement strand
AAGCTGAAGCCCACCGGGAGACCCTGTGTCACCCCCTCCCCGGTCCCTGCGGACACAGCAAAGCTTGCACACACAAACCTCCCGGCTTTAAAATCGCGGGTTCCACCTCGCCCCCCCCCGGCCACCCCCATCCCGCTTGCCTCCGCCGGTGGTTTGAGGGCAGCCTCACCACTCGCCTTTCCTCCCTTCCCTCTTTCTCGCCTCCTTCATCCCCACCTCCTTAGTTTGGCTGAAAATAATTTGCTTTGTCTAAAGGGTTTCAGAGGCAAAGCTCGCCGGCCGCCCCGGCTGCATTAAAATTCCTGCCGGCCCAGCCTTGAGCTGAGATCGCGGCTCCCCGGAGACTCCACTTTCGCTATTACTGTCAAGTACCCTTGACTCTTTATTTTTGCCCTTTTATCTATTACAACTAATTCGAGTTCTTTTGCCCTTTTCAGTTTAAGACGTGGGCTTTCTGTAAAGCCTCCCCCTGCCACCGAGCTCTCCGGGTGCAGAGCCTTTAGAAATTGAGGGGTTTACTGTCAAAATGAAAATTTCACTTCAAATTATCTTGGCTGATGCACGTTTTCCAGGCCGGGGGCTCCTGTCTGAGCCTTTTGACAGCCAGATCAGCAGAGGGGTTCAGTGATCTCGATAATATCATCCAAGAGAGCGAAAGTCAATACAATGACAGGGAATATGACTGGATACAATCCAATTACGGCTGCTCGCGGAGAGGGGAAGGGCTTGATCTGATCTCCGCACCCGGATTCCTTTATTCAGTCCTTGCACTAACAGGTCTCGCTAGAAACTTTGCGGGCTGGAGTATGTTACATTTTGGCTGGGTGCTCTCTCGGTCGCCTTTATCGTCGCCTTTATATACATGTATATTTTTTTCCGCATTGTATTCTTATTTATTTATTTGGGGAGGGTGGAGGGAGGTGGCGGGGAGCCGCAGGGGTGGGATGGACGAGGAGGTTGGGAGGCAAGAAAGGCTCTTCTGCTCCTCCGGTGCCAGCAGCTCGGTCCTTCGGGCTCTTTCGCTCTTCCCCCGCAGAGCCGGGCGCCGCAGGTCAGGGGGGTTTAGGCAGGTCTGGGTAAGCCGGAGTCTGTCACAGCAGTTTCCTTTCCAGCAGTTCTCCCTTCTCTCCCCGTCCGGGGATCAGTAAAGTTTGTTGCCGTTGCGGGGAAGGAGAGGAAATCTTTTAAACGCCTGTTATCTAAGTGGTAAATTGGCTGCGAGTGCTCCTGAATCACACGTCGAGAGCGCTCACTCTCTTCTCCCTCTCCCTTTTTGTTGGCTGCACTCTATTTAATGTCAAAACGGTAAAGCATCTGTCCTGAAGTGCTGAAATATTCATGGAGGATCAGCGATTCTCCATACTGGCGGAGGAGCTGGAAAGCTAAAACGGTTCTTTAAAAGATCAAATTTTCCATGTGAATCAATTGCTCCGCGCACGGCGGAGGAGACGCGGCGGCCGAGCCGGGCCCTTTGGGGCCCCCCCCCGCCCCATGGCAGCTCCGGGAGGGGGAGGGGGGAGGGATGGTCCTCCCCTGTCCTCACCGGGCAGCTGGCACCCCCGCTGCCGCCCCTGCGGCCCCTCGGCACGGTAAAGCGCGGAAGGCAGCCGAGCCAAGCATCCCTCCCGCCGATCCGTCCTCCCGCGGCAGCGCTCGGCAGAGCATCTTTTCCCCCTCTCCCGGCAGCCTGTTGGCAAGTCCTTGGAATTAGCAGGAGTGGCTCCGAGGGGGAATTTTCAAACCTAAAAGGTGTGTTTGTTGCCCAATGCAAAACGCCACCACTTGTGTTACCTCTGAAACAGACAATTTATTGGAGTGAACATACCTTTTAACATATTCTCTTTTTTTTTTTTTTGTCAAGATAAATTTGTGCAGTAGGTGTAAACTTAGTAGAAGTGCTGTTTGTGAATTATATGCTAACAAGGAAATCAGGAGGAAAAACTCTCGAAAAGTCTTTATAACTAATGTCGGCATGCCTTAAATTAAATCTGAATTAAAATTTCCCGTTTGTAAACTTTCGGATGTAAACTTTTTAAGTAGGTCTACGCTATAGTACGTGCTTTTTGGACATGGAATTAAATAACTTTCACGACATTGATCCCTTAAAGTCGCAGCCAGGAGAAATTCTTCAGAACAGCAATGAGCAAAGTCTGTCCGTTGAACTGAGCAAACTGAACTTTAAATCCTCGTTTCTGTTGGTTGGGTTTTTTTTAAAAAAAAAAAAAAAAGAAAAAGTTTTATATTTAAATTTAAACTCTCGCGAGTCTCTTTTCAGTGTAGCTGACTCTTCAAGCGTTAGAAAGTCCTTCGCCTCTCGGCGGGCCTGTTAGGAACAAAACATTTTGCTTCCTGATTTGGGAAACGCCAGAAACTCTTTGTTTGAGTCATGGTGGGCCAAGTTTGAGAGCTGCCCCTTGAGCACGTTGGCGCCGTTCCCCACCGCGCGTCCCAAGGCGCCCGTTTCCAGAATGGCTCCTTTGGTGGTAGCCCAGGAAACTGTCGTGTTGCTCAGGGCTTGGTTCAAAGTACTGTGCCTGAACAGGGGGTCGTGGAACCCCCCGTCCACCCAGTTCCTGAGGTTGGTGACCGGCGAATCCTGGTGCCTGTCGATGACACTGACCGGGGCGGGGCGGGGGGGGGGGGGGGGGGCGGCGCGCCGCGCGCGCG
>NW_009648657.1:782430-783167 GCF_000708025.1 Charadrius vociferus | reverse complement strand
GTACCTGCGGGCACAGGGGCGCCCCCGCAGTGTGACCCGGCGCCCTCGCCCCCCCACCCCCCCGCGGAGCTCCCCGACGCGGGATCCCGGGGCATCCCCCCCCCCCGGGGGTGGCTGGACCAGGGAAGGGGGGGAGATGGGCGAGGAGAGCCGAGCTTTCAGGGGGCAACCTGCCTCGAGAATTCAGGCCGAAGAAGAAAGCAAGAAGGAAGGGTTCAGCCAGCAGCAGCACCGGGCAATGCAGATCCCCGCTGGGCCGTGGCGGTGGTGGTGGGAAGGGGGAAGAAACCGCCCGCCTTTATTCGCGGTAAAGTCAATGTCAACGTTTCAGGCAGAGCGGAAATCCTAGCAGCTTGCAAACACACCGAAATCCCACTTCCCTGTTGTTTGATCCGTTCTCCCCAAACAGAATACATCTGGCTGACCCCAGGGTGTAACTGTTAATAGAAATATATTTCCCCTCACTCCTTTCATTAGTAATCTCTCCTACCCTTTTGTTCCTGAAATTGTCGAAACCTAACGCAGATGACACTGGGCTGCGACTGAATATTTAATGCACATCCTCCAGGAAAGGTCATCGGCGCCCAATGGGCCTCAGAGCTTGAAACGGTGTGTAAGTGGTTTTGCGCTGGTTTAAAACTAATAAACATACCGGAGGTGCCCGGGCGCCTAAGCCTGACTCCGCGCAGGAAAAAGATAATTACCGCCCCGGTGGAGAGGGACCGGCTCCCCCAACA
>NW_009648657.1:779145-781234 GCF_000708025.1 Charadrius vociferus | reverse complement strand
CGCAGCTTTGGGGTGTCGCCCCCCCCTTCCTCCCCTTCCGTATTTTACTTCTATGGGGGAAAAAACGCTCTGGAGAAAGCCAGAGGTGTAAGTGTTTTATCAGTTTAAATCAACCCCACGACAACAAACGCACGCCCCGTGACTGTGGGCGTTTAATCCTCTGTAATACGTTGCTTCAGCCCTTTCCATTAAAAATCTAAACTTTTCTGGTGTGTTCTCACAAGACTGGGTTTACACCGGTTTTCTGCTCTTGCAGCACAATATTTCCCATCTGCGTTTATAAACCTTTTTTCTAAATCACTCATGCATATTTATTTAGAGTGCAGATTTGTAGAGGCCACACACGCATCTGTTATTAACCTGCTGGTTTAGAATATCCCATTATGTTTCTACTGCCTGGCCCTCAGTACTTTCGTGTTTAATTGGTAAACTGTGAATTTAATCGGGAAAGAGAAAAAAAAGCGCTTGGGGGGGGGAGCGGGTGGGGGTTGGGGGATCTCCAGCTCCCCTTCTCGCTTCCCTCATCTCTGTAACGCTCCCCCCACTCATCGTCAGCACCCCCAAACACCCTAAAGCCCGCGTGTTCCTTCCCATTTTAAAAATATGTGCGGGAGGTGTAACTTCAGCATCGCGGAAAGATGCGGACCGAGCAGCCGCTTCGCCGCTCCCGCGCGCTAGAAAGGACCGCTGCCGCCGCGCTCAGCCCTGCACGGAAGTAATCAATAAGGACTGCAATTCAATCAATTAAGGTTGGTAGGCAAAAAGTCTTACCTGGGGTGCAGAGGAGTAAGGGTAGCCAAACTGAGGATATGACATGGTACAGAGGCTCCCAGTTATCTAGAAACAAGGCGAGACGTCTGATCTGCACGCTATTGCAGCCTGGCTCTGCTCTATTGTACCAATTGATTGGTAACCACAGGTCCCTAGATGCTTATAGGACGAAGCAGAAAACCACATTTAATTTATGGGGGTGAAATCTTAAACTTTTTTTTTTTTTTCTTAAAAAAAAAAGAAGGAAAAGAAAAAAGACCAAAAAAAAAGTATAGTGATTTTAGCACCTTCCCCTCTGCAGCTACGAAACAGAAATAATTGTTACGTGTGGGCTCCGAGGCTGGCAAACGTGACGGCAGAATTACATACTTTGCACCCACGGAAAAATAAAAAGGGGGTGGGGAGAAATAAAAGTGATACAAATACATCAGGTCAGAAGCAGGTTGTTTTAAAAGAGCCGAACCGAGCCTCTGACGTCACGCAAAACCTATTCAAATTTACTTGTCTGTAAGTTTAACACTCATTTTCGGGACCCTTTCTCCCTGGCGTGGAAAATAGGCTCTTCAGCATCCCTTCCAGTCTGCCTAACAGGAGCGAAAGTTTGGAAAGCTCTCCGGCAGAGGCTACGCCTGCTTGCAACATTTCTGTGTATTTCTGCGGGGAAGGGAAGGGAAGGAAATGAATGCTTTTAATCTGGAGGATCAATGTTATATCAGCTAAGATTTCCCCCCACCCTCCTTCGTCACTGAAAGGCTGGTAAGCACTTTTAATTAGAAATTAATTAATGAGCAGCTGCTTCTTCCCACCCCACAGTAATAATTAGTCTCAATTACAAACAAGACATATGAAGGGACACACGACTGAGTCTTCATTTAAGATTTAATCAACAGTTAAAATTAGCGCTAACGCTGACAATAAAGCACATGACATGCAATCCTGCTTTTCTTTACGGCTTTTATTCCAGACGTGTGATTACAGGTAGAAAACCCTACGAGCGTATTCCGGGGAATGATTGAAAGGACGTGACTTTTCACGTTAAAACGACTTTGATCCCATCGCAAACCTCCGCTGGAAGAGCCTGTCTTTCGCCGGGCGGAGGGTCGTATCCAGCCCGCCTGTGCTCCGAGGTGCTCAGAGCTTGAGGGGGAGACGGGTGGGGGTGGAATTAGGGAAGGAGTTGCAACTTAAGTGCGCCAAGTGCTATTTCTCACCCGAGAGCAAACATCTCTTTCCCCGTGGTTAGGTGGTTCGCCGGGTCCCCCGAGTGAAGGAGGGCCTGGGAAGGAGCCTTGTCTCCATCACCCCCTTCTCTCCCACC
>NW_009648657.1:775347-777847 GCF_000708025.1 Charadrius vociferus | reverse complement strand
ACAGTTGTCTTTCACTGCACCATGCAAATACTCTGGTGCCCATTTTTGCACTGAACTTTCCTGTATTAATCATGGTAATTATTTGTCATTTTTCTTTGCAGCCTGCCTGCTCTATTACTTTACCCCCGGTCAGCTTTGTGCCAGTTCCAATCTGTATTCCCTAGAAAGCAATCATTAAAAAAAAAACACCCCAAAACAACACAAACTCACCACCACCAAAACCACCAACAAAAAAAACTTAATAACCTTAAACGCTAAAAGCTGACATTACATTTTCCTCCAGTGTTCATGTCTTGTTTCACCTACAATCTACAAATAATGGCCCTTTGTTGATAAGAAACTCAACACAATTATATTTCATCTTGAATTTTTGGTGCCAGTGCACAACCATGCAATAAGCCCCGCAATGATTTAAAATAACCTTTGTGGTTCTTGCCCATAAACAACATAACACTGTTCAAATCCAAGCAAAGACGCTTAATGCTGTGGGCTATATCCTTAAGCATTTGGAAAATGCAAGTCTTTGCTGTGCAATAAAAATTGATCCTTGTCAAAGCCCCTTTCCTGTACAAAGCAGTTAACAGCTTTCGAGAAAGAGAAACACAGACTGCTTTCTCCAAAGTTTGAGCGAGTAAACCCATCGCGATCAATAGGAAACGCTGGCGACTTCCCCTCTGGTAAGAGTCAGCCCGCACACTCAGGCGGGCAAGTGTTTTTTTGAGAGCCAAAGCCCAACTAAGTCTCTCTCCGAGGGTTACGTGTCTCTTCTCCGAGAACCTGGAGCCAACGTTCGTACAAGTTTTATCATAAAAGCACGAAACTGGAAGGAAACGCTGTGATGCTGGAACAGGCCACAGCAGGTAAAACAGAGAACCTCTTCAGGACTAACGCTTTGATGGACGTCTTCAGGGACATGATCTAGAGGCAGTTAATGCAGCTACACTTTTACTATCTGCATTTTCGTCGCCTCCTCTTTTGGAGGGGTGATTGCCACTCCTGGAAATATTTCCGCGACGGAATTTGCTTATGGGCTAAACAGACTTTAGAGAGCTCTTTCAGTCGACTTTGCTTTGTTTTCACGTTACAGATTCAAAGCAACCTTGACACCGCCTGACAAACGCTGTGAAGCTCTACACGTTGCCCATTTGGGATCTGACATGGAACCGAGGGCAGCCTACAACATTTTCAAGTAGATTAGCTCCCATAAAGTCTCTATCGCCAGTAAATACGATTTTTTTTTTTTTCGCAGCCCACCTGAGGTGTAATTGCATCTCCTGCACTCTGAATCGAGGGACAGCGAGCTCATGCTGCCGACCTGCACAAACCTGTGCAGTGGCTTGTGATCGGCAGAGCTACGGTGACAAACATAACAGTTGCATAAGAAGGCGCCGCTAATTAATTTACTCAGATTACAACTACGCGTAAAATCAGTCGTTTAAAGCTATCCATTTGAATGCTTGCATTTTTGCAAGTCTTCAATCCTCTTGGCAAACAATCTAGATTAAAGCAGAAAGGCCTCACGTGCTCATTCTCTTCTTTGTATTTATTAACTTTTCACACTTAAGAGCTAGAGCCAACACACGCGCTCTTTCTCTCTCTCTCACACACACACACACACTCTCACAGACAGAGACAAAACTTTTCAGCAAGAGAAGCAAACGCAGCGACCTGGGCAGCTGCTGTACGGTTAGATGGACCTTCCAACACATCCACATTTACCTGCCCGGTGCAGAGCATCGCAACTACGCTTTCACTAGCAAAGCAAAGACTGTATAAGGAAGGTTTTCTCTTGCCAGCTCCTGTACCCCCAGTGCCGCAGACTCGTAGGCACTCAAACGCCACCGCCTTCGAGCTCTCTGGCAGCGGACAGCCTGAACGCACTTGCCCGTGAAGATAAAACTTTCCTACTTGCAAGGTCAAATTCTATGCCTTTTAAAGTTTGCCTTAAAATCCGGAAAGTTTGACTCGATGCCTTACCTTAGCGCTCGCTGAATATCATATCCACACCCCCTTCCCAAGAAATAACACACATATGTTAAAATACATTTGCCCTCTCTCCTAGGTAAAGATTGCACAAAGCCAAATGATTCATCACAGATAGTTTCTCTTCCCTCCAGCAGTTCGTTTTCAGCTGCCTGGCTGCTAAAGCAGGCTCCGAAAGGGGGAGGGGGGGATAAACCCCCCCCCCCCCCTCCCCCCCCAGCTTCCGTAGAGAGAGAGAGACACACACACACGAGCACCACCACCAAAACAAGAAGAAAATATTTACCTGCGATCAGTCCAGGCTTCGGCTAAAACCTCGTAGCGCTGGCTGTGCCATGGCAGGGCTTCTCTCCTCTCCTCTGCGCTGGCGGACTTTGCGGGGAGCTACGGAGAACTAACGCAGACATTTCTCAGTGTGCAGTACCTGAGCGGAGCGGTGCAGTGCCTTCGGTCCCCAGGCGCCACAACCACTTCACTAACCCCCTGTACCAGAGTGACGTTCAAGTGAATAGCTCCA
>NW_009648657.1:774802-775325 GCF_000708025.1 Charadrius vociferus | reverse complement strand
CTTTCCCACACGGCCAGGCACTCCGCTTCCAACTTTTCCCGTTTTAAAACAGAAGCAGCCAGCGCCGCTTGCTCCCGCGGGTTATAAACGCCGTCTGGGGCGTGGGGGGACACCATAATTAATAGCAGGTTAGTAAAATTAGTGCTGCCACTCCAATTGTTGTCCTTGTTGCCAACAATAATTGCATTGATTCGGGAAGGACACGAGTGTCCTCCATTTAACCTAATGATCTGCGGGCTGCACCCGCTGTAAGGCAGCCGTAGCGTTGATTAACTGCGCGCACCTCCGAACTATCATTTATCTCTGCGAGTCACGGACCGAAAGGCGCTAAACTTACAGGCAACTCTCCCTGCCTCTCTCGCCGTCTTTGTTTCCCTCCCGTTGGAGGAGGTGGGCTGGGACGCCAGCGCTAGCCCTGCGCGCCGGAGGTGGCCACCTGTACCTGTCCACCCATCGCCCCGGCCTTTATTCATAGCCCTGGGGCAGCGCGGCGGAGCCGGCCGCCGGCAGCTACCGGGGGGCT
>NW_009648657.1:726879-774370 GCF_000708025.1 Charadrius vociferus | reverse complement strand
GGGAGGTGGGGGGGAAAGGGGAAGGGGGGCAGCCGTATGCTAAGTTTTACAGCGCAGTCGGTACTTTCTTGTCTTAATTGTTTGTTCAGCACGAAAAGGGACAAATCGGGATTGACAGAAGGGGGAGGAGGGATCAATATCATTCCTGTTTAAAGGCGTAAGCCCGGCCAGGCGTCTCAATAAGACAGAGGAGGAGAAAAAGAGAATATTATATCCTACCTAATTAAGCGAAGACAAAGAGGTGTGGGGAGAAAGGTTTAGGAGAGGTGGGGTGGCAATGGGAATTTTTAATCCGGTGTCTTCCCATTGTAACCACCAAGGCTGAACAATAACGTTAATAGGGAACATCTGTACATCGACAGATTTATTCTTGCCAGGGCTCTTTCATGCCTGTGTCATTTGCATGGCCCCGTGCTCCTAATGTTCGACACACGCTGCACCTTGTAGTGCAATGACAGGGTAAATCTGATGAATGTTGAAACTGGGAAATCCTCTTCTCTTTCCCCTTTCTCCCTCCTCGGGTTGCCCTTGCAGCTTCCAAGGCGGGGGAAACCACACGGAGAAAAAAAAAACAAACCGTGAGCCTTCTCCCCAACTGCACTTGTAAACAGAAAGCCAATCATGCAGCGAGCCTTTGCATTTTAAAGCAGTCTAACAAACCCATAGCGACGTGGATGCCCGGGTTGCCCGCCCAGGGCTGGCCTGCTTGCCGGGAAGACCAGGGCTTGTGTGGCTCGGGACAGGGACATCGCTCCGCTTCCCAGCCACCCCCGGGGGACACTTACTCCCTCCCCAAATCACCCGGGAGGCGTGTGCGCTGCCCCCGACCCGGCCCCGCGGATCTGGGCTTTCCCTTCCTTCCCCCCGAGGATGCCCGTCCCGCTGGCGTTGCCCCCGGGCTACTGCCCCGGGCCCGGGGGGGCACACGGCCCGCTCCGCCCGCCCCCTCCAGCCGCCCGCCCGGCTGAGTCCCTTGTTTTACAGGGTGGGGTGACATCTCCCCTCCCGCCCAAATGTGTTTCGAGGGACCGGGACCCCGCAGCCCCTACCCCGGGGAGATGCTGCCCCAACCCCTTTCCCGGTGGCAGAGCAGGAAGGGGGGGAACTGCTGTGGTGAGGTGCTGAGGGGCTCCTGGATGCAGCCCCTCTTGAAATTTGCTGCATTTTTCAAAGGCAGGAGGCATCCTTCAAAAAAATCATCTGTTATATTAACACCTACCACCAGTAACAGTACATTAATACATATCTTTCGTAATAGATTGTCATCTCAGGAGCTTGATACGGTTTTGTATATATTTCATTTTTATTATTATTATTATTATTAATATTTCAGTGAGGGTTAAAGGAAGCGAGCATACTTTTGAGTCTGTCTTTTCCAATTTGCTCATGTCGACCTGCACACCTTGGAAATTGTCACCCATTGCCACTTTGACCTACAGACCAGAAAGCACGGTGGCTTTCTGACAAAGACTGGCCCAGCCAGGCAGGAGGGCGGTCAAAATGAGCAGAGCTGAAATCCCAGGAGACATGCATGCGAGTCAACCATAGTGACCTGAAGGACACAACCGCCAAGGGAACACAGGTCACCAATGAATCCGGGAAGGCGCTTGCAACCAGAGCAAAAGCTTTTGGGAAACACTCCCAAAAAATCATGGGCCACAGCCCACGGCTGGAAGGACATTTTTAGATTTTGCTTGATGTTGTTCATGACATCGTTACAGATTCTCTTTCTCCCTCTCTTTTTTTTCCAATGACCAGTAATACTAAGGTTTGAACTATTTTTAATGTTGAAACTATTAAAAGGTGCCCTTTTCATGGTGTTGGTCCTGTCTATCCTGGCATTCTTTGGCATTCTTTCCCATTTCTGTAGCTAGATCAATGCCCTCTCTGCTGTGAAAAGGCCACCGGTAAATGATACCAAGTGGTTAAAAACCTTAATTTTCCATGTCATTAGACAAACAGCGCTGGTGATAGCACCGCATACTTCCATTCAGAAAGGGAATATCATTTAATTGCCAGTGTCAATTCCTGCAGCACCGTGGCTGTTCTTTGAAGACCTACTTTCTAAGAGATCAGATGGGAGAAAACACCAGCTTGATCTCTTATTTTTTTGGCCTTTATTTTCCTGTAGGGGTTATTAAATCACACCTAGTCAAGGAATAATATACTAATGCTTGTCTCATAACTCATGCACACTATGAAGGTCCTAGAAACACATTAGCTTAATCATGAAACCTCTGAGATAATTTACGTAGCTGGAATAATTTCACAGGAAAGCCAATATAATTCAGAATGTAGTAAATACATGGATAGGAATCAGATTTTCACTGAAACTATTCTCGTCCTCATCTGGTTTGGGTGCCAAGTCTTACGCTAGCCTCAGAGCAACAAGGTTTATCTTAATGTGCAGGGATCCGTACAGGTACATTTCTTTTCCTTTTCTCACATTAAATTCATTATGTGATGTTCAAAAGACTGATACACATTAGAAAACCTTTAGGCATTTCAGTGTAAAAGGGAAGGTTTATTAAAAGGATAGGTTATTACTTTGAACAATGACTTCGGTGTGTACATTTAAATGTGAACTGTTTATCTGGTACTGACCTGCATTGTACTGATCTGTACAACCATACTTTTTTTCATAAATGCATGCCTAATCTGATAAAACACACCTATTTTCACATTCTGTGTGATCGTTTGTGGGTCTTTTGTAGTCTGCAACGATACAGGTTCATAATTATTTTTTCAATCATTTTCTAAGCAAATGTTACCATAATTCCACTTGTGAGCCCATGATTTTGAGAAGACAGTTATTCTGTGGTAGAAAAAAAAATGTTGACACGGTTAGAGAAATAGCTAAGGCTGTCTCAGTGTGCTTAATATACGGATGAGTGGGGAGATTTATTTTTCAGTAGGAAAAGTGCATCGTTTTAAACGCTTAAAAGCTTAGCCATCTCAACCCTCCTTGAAGACCCTGAAAAGGCAGAAGATACCGAGTGAGTCAGTAGCACCAAGTTCTCCTCCCTGCACTGCAGCTCTGCCGGAGCGGGAAGGGCAGCCTGAGCCTGCAGACCTTGCCCAGGTGAGCAGCGCTGCTGAGGTGGAGCTCCAGGGAAGCAATGCGGGAATAAGCTCCTTCCTCCATGTTATACAACCAAAGAGAAGTGGACCTCGGGTCTCATCCCACCAATCTTCCCTCCAGTGAGTAGTTCCGCAAAACGCTACTCACGAGCGATCACTTCTTGCACAGAAGGGACTACGGAACAGAAGTGTGTGTGCCTCAGAAAACAAAGATGCAATTAAAGCAGCGTTTGTAGTTTTCAGTTAGGGTTATCTTTCAATGCAGGATGAACCATCATTTTTTCCTGCTAATTATTTTCATTAGCTGTTTTAACTTTTCCTGAGAGCTCTTAATAATTGCTTCAGAGCAGAATGTGTAAAACTGAAAATTATTTATGGCACTGATTAGAACTACAGAATACTAATATGGGTAGTCAGGAATAATTTACCATAGCAGGAAAAGCATTATTTAATTGTTTAATATAGAAGTTTAATTGTGCTTGCATATAATCATCATGTAAATATCACTGTGATCACTTTAAGAGGTTATTTCTAAGTGTGCCAAAATTCTGAAGCAATCTGAAAAGAATTAATTTTTTTTCTTGCCTCCCTTCACAAGTCTCTCAAGTGCACTATATGTTTTAACTTAAACCAAAATATAGCCAAAGGCAGACAGGAGTTCCAACAGTGACCAGTGTAATACTCACTGCTTTTAATTACTGTAACAATAAATCACACAGGAATGTCCTCCAGGAACTAAATGATTTTCTAAAAACATTTGAGAATATTTTTGAAATTCAATTAATTGAAGGCACCAGATAAAAGGTACACATTCTTAATGGCTATAAAATAACCCTAAGGGATGTAACTGAGCTCCAAGCTTAACTTCAAAGTGTGACAGAAATACTTACTGTATTACTTTAAAAGTATTCAGATCAATGAATCAGTTAAAATTACTTATACATTTACCAACCTTTTCATTTTCTTTCTGAATATGATAGAAAGAATTGCTCTCATTTCCCAGGATACAAAAAGCAGTTGAGACCTGTAAAAGAAATTGTAATTAAAGCCAGCCTTCAGTCAAAATTGCTATTATGAATTTTTGGTTGACACAAGATAAAGGGGGCCAGCAAAACATAAAAGTGGCTTGATAAAACATACATTTAGACATTTTATACTGAAATTCAACTGGTTTGTGGAGATGTTTCAGGTTCTGGGATTAAATCTGTCCTTGTTAAAAGCAATCTGTATTGTATACAGCTGTGTGCTGGACCAGCTCTCTGATTGTGGGCCAAATCAGCTTGCTTTTTTTTTTTTTTTTCCCACTCTTCTTTTTGGACTAATCATGCTAACTTGAACACCCACACGGCTTTGCAAGATGCTGAACGTCTCAAACAGCCACAGCACACCTTCAGCTTTTGTGGGTCGTGGTCTGAGGTAGTATCCCAGCTAACGCTCAGTAGGACCCGACGCTAAGAATAAATACCTTGGCATTTGGCCTGTAGTTTATGAGCAACAGAGGTTGTTTTAAAATAGAAGTGTTTAAACCATCAGAGTTTTCTGATTTGCAAGGTGATTTTATAACGCAGCATGACTCAACAGCAGGAAAGTGTTAAGAAATATGTAGAAGCTGAACTGTTGCTACCAGTCAATTTTTTTTCAGCAGAGCTGCTCTGCTGTGAGCAGCTATTCCTTCCCCTCTCTAATCTCAATCTGTAGGCACAGTCCTAATTGTACCCAGGACACAAAAGCAGTTTGTATACCCACATTCATCATACCATGGAGATAAGGGTTAACTTCTATCTTTTGCAAAAGGGCTGCTTATTACAATTATTCCCTGATCAGAAATAATTAAACTGCATATCTACTACTCCCCAGTGCAGAAAGTATAGAAATAGTGGAACTAGAGTTATGCACACATGTACATTCGTGAGCATCTGTGTCTGCACACTTGTATGTACACACACACACAGAGGGAAAGGATGCAGAGAAGTGTCTGCTCTGTATGAAGGGACTGTATTCCAAGAAAAGACTGAAAATACACTCTAGAAGACTAATTATGGTATTTTCCAATGGCTACCTACTTTCAATGCTCACTGAAATTTTTCTCAGTAGCTTGTTAACATTTTCTCTATGTTTAAAATGTATTAAGCAGAGTAAAATAGGACAATAATGCTGCAGAGATAAATGCATCTTTATCCCTCCTGTTTCTTTTCCTTGGTCATTCAAAATCATAAACACCTTAAGAATCTTGGAGTATTTAATATTGATGTCATGTTGTGAAAATGTAACAAGTTTTTTACAGTCCCACGCAGTAATTCTGCACGCTGCAGGTGTGAGGCGTGTGTGTGTGGGTCACTGAGCAATGGAAAGATCCACAGCCGATTGCAGTTCCAAAAATACAGTTGCTGACAATACATGTGTTATATAATAGTTATTTTAAAACTGTGTGTAATAAATATAATACAAGACTAAAAACACCGATAGGGCTCAGGTTTCATCAAAGAACACTGTCTAATAAGGGCAATAGTCTAACCATGACACTCTCTTAATCAGGGACTGTGGACTGTAGAAGACAGTTTGAATATTATGGGCAAATACCCATAATATTCATAACAGACTCATATCTACCAAATTAGCGCCTGTGACCTGCAGACAGATTAAAATCAATTTTGTATGAAAAAGCCTGAATTTTCTATCAAATTACTCCAATCCACTGTGTACAAGCATTTAAAAGCTTTTCTCTTCTGAGAACTATGCAGTTAAAAGATCTTAAAGATCTTTTCCAAGAATAGTTAAGTTGTTTATCTCAGAAGGACTGTTTGTCTAACAAAGGAACACATGGATTTATGAGTATATAATATCTCCATAAATTCTGAGAAACTGTAGGATAGTCCTGTATTTCCCTCCCTCTTCTCCCTCTTTTTTTTTGAAAATCAATAAATATTTGAAGTAAAAAAGTCTGTCTCTTCTCTCTTTTTTTTTTTTTCTTAACCTGTGGTGGAATGGTTGAACTGCAGTAATATAGAAGAGCTGAAGTGAAAAACAAGTCAGAATATTGGCTTCAGATTAAAGCTGTGTAAACCCAGCATAACTTGTCTAGAAAGGAGAATCATTTCATTGAAAATACACGTTAGGCAAGGTTAAGTATGATTAACAAAGTAAAAAAATACCCTCCTATGTCTAATTTTTTTAGGTTGGCAAAAAGTCAGTGCAGTCGAGAGATGAAATGTAGTCATGTGTTGTCGCAAGGTGCTGTGCTTCACCTGTGTTGTGTTTTCCAGTTAACACTCCTCCTCCTCTCCCAAGCATCTGATTTCATAGCAGGTAGAGCTATCAGTCCTTAGGACACAGACAGTGGGAGCTGAGGGATTTCTGCAAAAATCCTTGTTAATGTTGAAGGAAGAGCCTTCCTTGGGAGGATGACTCCGTTTCTTGTCTTTGCCCGTATCCAGAGCCAACCGTGGGAGGAAACGCCTAGAGAGCAGATACCCGCAGCCGCAGGTGCCCACAGAGCGTGTGTCCTGTTTGACATTTCAAGCCTCGCATGAGGCTCCCAGCTGTGCTCTGTTCCCCTGCCAGCCTGTTTTTCAGGTGGAAGCGGAGCAGAATAGGACAAGAGCTGCGTACCCAGGAACCAAGAAAACATCAGCAAACCCAGACTGGTCAGGGATGCAGCAGAACCAGTGGCCACATTGGTGAAGCTGGTTACTGTGGCTGACCCTGCATCTCCTATCTCCTAGAGGAAATTCCAGCTGAAATGACACGATGGAGCCAAAGGTCAATGGCAGCCCGTGGCACTACAGCCGTTTCCAGAAGATACTCCAGCTCTCACCCAAACTGCAAGAGGACGCCTGTTGCAAGTTTGGCCAGGTGGTCACGCGAGCTGCTGGCTGCCTGTGGTCAGCCAAATGGAGATGTCTGGGTGGGATATGTGTGAGCAAATCTGTTCCTTTCCAGCATTGCCAAAATGCAGGGAAGCCCTGGGTTTGTCCAGACTCAGTAGCAGGAGCTCAGCTGGACCCTTGCTTTTTTGTTCACTGTCACTTATAGCTTTAACCAATAATTAAAACCTTGAGCTGCCAAATCTGTTTGGTGGTTCCCTGTGGGACTGTTGTTGGCTTGCAGTTTTTCATCAGTTTTTCTTACCAAAAGGCAGTTAGCCACTTTACATTAACGTGTAAAGAAAGATCTCTACTAGCTCTGTCAGAGCTGGTAAGAAAGATCTCTACTGAGATCCTGGGCCTCAGACGGTGCTTTCTAGTCTTTCTGAGCATTTGGGAGGAGGACTTGCTGGAAGCGACGAACCCAGCAGACTACTCTTTCATGAAGCTTAAAGATTTGAAACAGAAAGCACGGTGGAGTAAAACCTGGGATGATCTGAAAAAGAAAAAGCTATAGGTAGATATAGAAGACTCCATAAATGTAAGTAAGACTTACAAATCTGATTTTTTCCTATTTAAAATATTTTATGTGAATTACATTGCTGGGAAAAGGCAGATGGGGGTACAGGAATCACTCCTGAAAGCAGAGAGGGTTGCAGGAAGACTGGGAGGGCAGCTTATTCCTCCGGTCTGTGTTATGCTGGCCCTTGTGATATGTGACCCTAAATAGCTTTTTTTTGGGGGTAGTTTGTGAGTCATGTGACTGTAATGGTTGACCTTTGTGTGAGAGAAGAAAAAAACCCAAAGGCAATTTTTTTTTGCCTACTTAATGAGATATATTTACTTTCAAGAAACCTAGCTTAATCTGTGTTTCAGTAACCACTGATAAATTTATAAGGTGCTCTAACCTGTCTCTTTTTTTCCCTGGAATTACAAAACACTGTGGCTTGCTAGCTAAACAATCCCCAGCATTGCTCACCTGCAGTTTAAAGAACTTAGAATCACTCAGACCAGCTTTGTGAAGGCACTTCAGGATTACCAAAAGAGACAGGCGGAGGGGACCTTTATGAGTTTATAAAAATACAGTCATTAAAACTGCAGTTCACGGGCTCAGTCCCAATTCCCTCTTCATTTTATTTCTTACTTTCACTGAGTCATATGAGTTTACTCTTGTCTTGCCTTGCATTAAAAAATCCACACAAAACTCACTGAGAAACAGGATAACGATAAAAACTTTTTCTGTTTTGAATACCACCTTTCACTTTTGTAGTTTTTTTTTTTATTCTCATGGAAGTGCATATGCCAAGGTAAATTTGTTCAATAGCAAAATTTACAATCGAAAATTTTATAAATAGAACTAGGAAAAATAAAGTCAGTTGTAACAATACAAAAAAAAAGAATGAATCTTGTGTTACATATGAATCATGCAATTAGTGAATTCCACTAAGGATGGTAATTGTTAATTACTTCAGATCTGGAAGCTATTTTGAAATGCTCAGGAAAGTTGAATGAAAAGAATATTGTTTATCTTCAAAATCATGTTCAAAGAACTTACCTTCAAGCTAATGACGGCATTCCCAAGCAGCGATCGCTCTACAGAGTAAATGCTAAGGGAAACTAAACTTGAAGCAGCCCAATACAGAAGCTTGGCTGAAACAAAACTTGGAAGGGGTTTCCAGGAAGATGATAAAAAAAAAAGGTTATGGTGAAAAATAGCAAGATGAATAAAGGCCTAGGACATTCACACCAAACACTTCTCTCTTCCACTTCTGCATGTGCATCACAGAACTGTGTTACAGTGCAGCTGAATCCCATCAAGGGTCCTGTGTAAGCCTAATATTTTTCTTTTGTTTGGAAGGAAAGGTTTATGCTAGTACTATGTAGGTAACCGTGTAAGTGGTACAGGTTCTGTGTACATAACCAATTTGATTTTCTTTCCTCTACTGGATTTAACTGCATAAATAGTGTTTGCAATGGAGGAAATGGGTAAAACGATGTGGTAAGACTGCCTGTCCCAAAACATTTTAAACACATAAACAACAATCCAGTTTTTATACCTTAGTACTTAGAAGCTTAATTTAGCAGGATTCCAGAAAAGGGTAATTAATTCTACGGGAAAATAAAATGCCCAGAATCCTTCCTCTCGCTTTATCTGCCCCCAAGACTTGTAAAGACATAAACCTTCATGTCTTAGGGCATAAGCCAACTGATGACCTTGAGCTGCTTTAAGAGAGGGTTTTATAGTCTTTCTCTGCAGCAGATGGTACTGGTCAATATTAGAAATAAGATACTTGATGGATGGACTGTAGTTCTGTTTCAGAATAGCCATTCCCATATTTCTTCCAGATTCAGCTTTTCTTTCGCCTTTCTTTACTGCCAAGATTATTGAGGATATTTACCCCAACACACCGCTCATGGTCTTGTTTTTAAAACTTTCATTGAAGACAGATTTATTTGGACTTCTGCTAACCAGTTTAGAGGAAATTGTCCTTCTGGCAGCAATATCTCCTCAGGAATCTGTCAGTGTTAATTCTTTCTTTAGCGGTTGAGCCAAACCAGGAGTCAAAATACATATTTAGGAACCTAAATAAGTTTTTCAGAGTTTCTGAGCACCAGCAGCTTCCACTCTGTTCAGTAACAGCTGATGCTCAGCATCTCTGACTAGGTCACTTTTTGGAGAAAGCCTTAACTCTTTTATCAAGGGATGGAAGTAATTTCCTTGTGCCAACATTTGCAGAAAGGGATGCATAAAGTTACATTTAGGAAGGAAATTTCATTTAGAGACTTAACAGTAAGAATTGGTCTTATCTTGTGGCTAAAACAGTAGATTTAGAAGCAAAAACCTCTTGCAGTGTGTTCTCTGACGCATTTAAGCTGGAGCAATTTGTGATGAAAGATTCTGCTCCAAAGGAGCAGGATAGAAACCTGAACTCAAGTCTTCTGTCAATCAGATTGAACATGTGTCAATGATAACCCTCAGTCAA
Organism: Charadrius vociferus; assembly: GCF_000708025.1. Classification (NCBI taxonomy): domain Eukaryota; kingdom Metazoa; phylum Chordata; class Aves; order Charadriiformes; family Charadriidae; genus Charadrius; species Charadrius vociferus. The sequence continues at coordinate 764,442 of NW_009648657.1, read as the reverse complement.
AACATTCAGATTTCAATTCCAAAATGCAAATTCTGACAGAACTTCTTCTTTTTTTTTTTTTTTTTTTTTGTTTTGTTTTGTTTTGAGCATATCAGAAGCCTTTAGAGTAGAGGTAGAACAGGACTGGTCCCTGCAGGGGAATTTTCACTTAAATCCACATACGCGTCACCTGATTTTCAGCACTTTTGATGAGCACACAAGCACTCTGTAAACACCTACAGGGCCTGAACAAGGACAAAAGAGAAGTGGAGTGGAGAGGTGTGTGGAAGAAAGGCTCTCTTTTCTGAAATCTAGACATAATTGAGAAATTTCATGCAAGTATATGTACATATGCATACACATACATATGGGAAATACGGTCCCTCTGTTTGAAAATATCGATCTAAAATTTTTAGAATGTAACTGATTCAAATACAGTTTAAACGAATTAGCTTTTTATTTAAATTCTCAGAAAAATTTAATCTTTCCTTGAAAATATACTCTGCCCTATTCTGGAATAAAACAAGCAATCCTGGTTTGCAGTTACTAAAACCTGACATTGTTTAGTTGAAAATGCTTCAAAAGTTAGAAATACTTGGTAAGTAGCCAGAAGGAAAAAAAAAAACAAAAAACCCCAAACTTCTTTTGCGCCTTTAAGTGCCTGATGGCAATTTACTGGTAGCAACTGGGAGTGGGAACAAATGAGAGTAGGTCAATGATATGCACCTAACTAGAAGACCAAAAAATAGAAATTGAGTTCTTGTCTCTTCTAACGCTTGATGCTTCTGCGGTTAAATCCTCTAAATCTTTGCTGTTAATCTGAATCCAATACTTGAGACAGAGATCTATTTGTCCACTTCGGAGATAATGGAGAACTCCTAGAAGGGAGATTAGAAGGCAGGTTAAGAAAATCTCTTGAATTCTTATTGCAATTTAGTTTTGTTGGCTTTTTCTTTTTTTTTAATTTTATTTTTTAATAAGTCATAGTAGCATGGAAGATATCTATACCAATCTGGCAAATAGACCAGTTAAAGGACACTTCTGATTACTTTCACTTGCACTCATATTCTTCAACCCAGGATTTGTAAGAACAGAGTAGAGGCTTACTCTCAACTGCTGACCCAGGCATTGTTATGGATCAGTTGGTTATGTAGTCCATGACCATTAGACCTTAATTTCTCTAGAAACAGATATACCATTCTACAGATTCCAGTTTCTTTAGCCAGAGAAATTCTGATTTCCAGGGCTATCTGTTTCTTTAATTACCTTCTTGTACACTTTATATGTCCAAGTTTATGTGTTATATTACAGTGTGTGTAATTTTCACAATACTGTTTCAACTTTTGCAAGTTTTTTAATAGCTGTGTTAAACTACTTTTGCAAAAAGCAAGATTGTACTTTCCTTTAAAATAGCAAGAGAAAAGAAAAGCCTTTGAGTGGCTTTAAATCCATCTAAATGTGAATGATTGCTCCTTGGAAGTTCTCATTAACAATACCTAATATCAGATGGCATCTATTTTTACAACATTTCAACACTGAGAATATTTGACTCCTAAGAATCTAGTTGAGGATTGGGACAGACACATAGTCCTGTTTGGGCAAGACCACATTGAGTTCCACCACTGGAATACGGCTTGCTGTCTTGCCCAGAGCTGTTTAGTAATCAAGACTTCCTTTTCATCAGGGTCTGTAGACTCCTTACAGTCCTGAAGATCCACCGAACTCACTTTCTCTTATTTACCACCCCTTTCCTGGTCAGGCTGCATCTGTCCTTTCTTTGGAAGGCTTAGTCATAATTTCTAGGTTCTCACTGTAATTTGAAAAGACTAATCTGGAAAGTGTTTCCTAGCATTTGGGCCTCCTGGTTGAGCATGTGTTATGATCTCTTCTCATCTTTTGAGTATCAAGAAGCAGATTTTGAGATACTGGCATTTTTAGACAAGCGAGATGCTGTAATTATCAACTTGGAAGCGCAGAGGTGAAACCTTTGCCTTGGCTACTTTACTTTGCAGCAGAATGCACAAAAGTTTCAGTGCCGTGCAGACCAGCAACCTTTCAATAACAAAGGATGACATTTCCCTTCTGTATGAAAGTTCCAATACTTGCTCAAACAACATGCATTTGCTTAGCCTGAAGGTGTCAGGATTAGGTTGGATTCAGACTGCACCCTTCCCTTTTTCAATGAAGAATCCTTCCTTTTAGGTTATAAAACAGCTGGGAGAAATACATTTAGAAATTGCCCTTGATCCACTTTCTCTGGGAACAGTTCTGGAGTGCAAGATTTATTTCTTCATGATTACTTCATAATGTTTTGGGGAATTTATTTTTTCTCCCAAGAAGACTTTCTGTGAAGCCTTTTAAGAGGTGGCTGCTAAAATGCGTATAAACATTCACATTCTATTTGAGGTATATGGCTTTATACTCAAGCAAATGTTTGGAATACTACAGATAATTCATTTTCTAATTATATAATGGCGATATTTGCTTTCTATATGGCTGCCTTGCTGCTTACTGATATATTAGCTTAATGTGAAGGATTTTTTTTCTTCTATTTATTTTGATGTCTGTTTTAGGCTAGGGGAAAGAAACGACTTGTGTTTTGTTTTGGGTTTGTGTTTTTTTTTTTTTTTTAGCTAAGAAAGATAAGAGAAATTTTTGAAAAAGGAGGTGCTTGCTGATCATCATCTTCTTTTCATTACCTCCTGTTTCCTACTCTACATCCCTTCCTGCCTCCTTTTCTTCCTGGGACCACATAGCTGAGTTTGGACATTTTGGTTTGAATGTCTATTTGAATGAAACTTGTTCTGGATAGACCTGAGTACCTCAGAGTCATTTGTACTCCCTGTCTCCAGACCACTGAACTGTTATTTAACTAATGTGAGGAATAAGCAGTGGTTGTTTACAGATGGACTTTGGAAAGGAGGAGGAGGAGATTGTGATAAGCTGAATTAGTAGTAAATAATTCTTTTCATAGAAAAGTGGTTCTGTGAATCTGTGAAAAGGACTTACAGTCATCTCAGTGAGTTACTAATTTGTTTACCTTCAAGTAAAATCATATCTCCAGAGCCAGCCAATTTTTATACTGAGGTGTAAAAGAGCTGTCCTAAGTGGCAATGTGATGGATAACTTCATTATATAACTTAAGAAGCTCTTCTTCCCTTTCTTGTACCTTTTCACACTCTAGTTAATCACCTCAGCCTGGTTAAACCAACTGACTATTTCAGCATTAAAAGTATGCAAAATTAACATTTTACTGCACCAGTGCTAGATAAAGGCAGCCTTTTCCATCTGGAAAGCAGACAGCCTTGTTTGAATGATTCTGTCTTCTCCATCTGATGTGTAGTCCAGTTGATGGCATTCCCAATCAAGCGATTGAGCCTTGCTCTCAACTTCCATCTCTTCTCCATCTTTTTTCATGACAACAATATAATGTAAGGAGGGCTGTCCTGGGCTATGTCCTGTGTCTTCGATAGTGGCAGATACACATTGCTGGGAGTGTATGAACAGGAGGAGGATACAGAGATTTTTCTCCTGAATAATCTGTCAAACTCCAGCAATATGTGGTTCGAGGGCTTTCTGAGTCCAAGATGATGAAGTCCTGGTTACTGTCACTGGGTCTGATCCTGATCCTGACCTGTGGGCTGACATCCTGCCCAGTCTTGGCTTGTCCCAGGGAGGTGGCCTGATGCTTCCCCGTTCTCCATTGTATCTAATGTGAAATTACTCTGATGATTCTTTCACCTTGCTAAGTACATTTACCATATTTTTGAGATGGAGGACAGAATCAGACCTGTACACAGTATTCAGCAAAATGGTTCCCTTTAGATTTATGCAGTGATATAACAAGATTTTATTTTTTTTTTTTATTCTCAAAGCACTTTCATAATCATGACTTTAAGTTGGCAGCTTCATAAAACTGGGTGAAAATTGCTTTTATACCTGGGGCCCAAATCATGTACAACTCTTTTACAGGAATTGCTGCAATTTTTAATAAAAAATATATCTGTTTGAGAGACTGTTCCTAACCACTGAGAACATCAGGCTTTCTAGTTTTTTTAAAGTCATTGTTAGAGAAAGGATTTGTATCTGTAAGACCTTATCTGCCCTTCCTATAAAGATATCGAGGTGGATTCTCCTGTTGCAAGACTTTGCAGGGTACAATTCGCTGCGCTTTCTCTTTGTAAGGAATGCTTATCATCTCGCCCTAAATTCTGGGTTTCTGATATCAAACAATAAGAACAGTGCTGAAGAGCTATTTTGAGATTTTTCTTCTTCCTTTTCAACTGAAACATTTTTCCTCAAAGCTCTTGCATGAACACTTCACAGTTTGAAAACAAAAGCCAATATGACATCACGTTTTGTCACCATCAATCATTTGCTATGCAAATTGAGATGCCTACAGGACTTCAGAGAGTTCAAGGCTTGCCTGCACACGGGGCTTGTGCAAACCATGAAAGATTTACAATGTGAGTAATAAGTACTTTCAGGAAAAGACCAATGACAAATCAAAGTATAAAAGGATATGGATAGAAAAAGAAAAAAGATCAAATGTTGATCACAAAAGGGAAAGAAAGGGAATAGTGAACACATCTGGTAAAATGGTTTTATGAAACACTTTTATTTGAAAAATATACATTAAATTATTTTGCCTGAAACTTGTGCTTACTTTTCAAATTCTGAGCAGCTTTGAAAATTAAATATTTTAAAAATAAATATAAAAACCTTAACAAGAGGTCAAACGTCCATCCACAGCTTGTTTCTGCGAGGTTCACAGAAGATGTCTATGCTAAAATACAGCACCAGGGCAAGAATATAATGATGTTCTCCCAGGCTCCAGCCATTCTCAGATCAGGACTTGTGATAGAGGTAATACCTCTGTGTTTAGTGGCCCCTGACTTTTTTTCCCCTGCATTGATTTTTCTAATTTTCTACTTTTTCTTATTCCTTTTTGACTTGCTCTGCTTTTCAGCATTTGTAGCATCCTGTGGCAAGGAGTTCCAACACTTGTGCATGTACTGTATGAAGAATTATCTTTTGCTTCTTTGAAGTTGCCACATGCTAACGTCATGCTCTGGTTCTTGCCACTAGAAAAGTAGACTCAGTATCTAACAACAAAAGGATCGAGGCTACTGTATCAGGACAAATCAGGATGGTAATCTATTCCCCATCAAGGCAAGATAGGCCAGATTGAGGTCATGTTAAATGAAAGTCCCAAAGCTGACAACACTTCCCAAAAGACAGAAATCGTCATTCCTCTTTCTGGTAGAAGTCCCCAGAGACCTCCCCCAGATCTGTTTCTGAAAGGATTTTCCAGCTCTTTTGAAGCCACTGGCAAAGTTGGGTTATAGACTTCAGGTGTAAAAATGAAAAAGGCTTTAAATGCACAAGTATTGATTTGATTGAATATAGAAGATAGTGTCCGTTTTCAATATCAGTGAAGGGCAAAAATCCACAGGCAGAAAAATGTCTCCTATTTCACTGCCTGATTATGCAGCCAGAGAAGAAGCTGTATTTACAGGCGTGCTCCTCCACTCTTCCCCGCTATTATGAGTGACTTGATAATCATGATAAATTCTGACCATGTACTGTCTGTAGGGATTTTTATATTCAACTCACCAGAGGACTATGGAGTACGAACTTGAGATGCCAGTCTCCAAGTAACAGATGTCTTTATGTGCAATCAATGACATCAAACCATACCCATAATTATATATAAACAATAATAACAAAAAAGACCATGAGACACACTTTGTTACCTGGTACGGAAATCTCTCACTCAATTTTTAAGGCCCTACTGTAGTAAGAGCCTAAGCCAATTTCCTGGTAGGAAATTAGGTAGCATTGTAGGATAATCAGTTTCGCTCTACCCAGTAGGCTTCAAAAAGAGATCTGCACCCAGATCTTTGATGGCAACATTAAGTTAACTACCCTCTTGGAAAAAATAACTGCCCAATTTTCTGTAAAAAGTTGGGCACAATCATATGATGAAGTATGATAAGCAATAAAAGTCATATCAATTTTGAGCAACCCATACAGCCAGCTCAGGGAAAATCCAAGAAGGAAAACTACTGCAAGAGCAACCTGTTCATGGCACTGGCCATTATCTATCAATTAAATGTAATCTGTAAGAATAACCTTCTTTGAAGGTAATTGTCTATTCTAATTTTAGTCAGGCCCTTGTTGGTTTATACACTGAAGAATGAAGTTTTCTATCCTTAAGGAATTTCTATTCTATGGAGATATCCTGAGTGTTCCCACTGGTCTCTACCAGCTTTCAGAACAGTGCAAGTCTCCTGTAGGTTTTCCATCATATTTGCCACATGGACCTCTTAGGATACTTTAGATCATGTTAAATGTCTCTATGTGCCATGTTCAGGCAACTGAATGAACCCCTTCCATCCTGTTCATTTTTGAGCTGTTGGGCTCAATTGTATGCTATCACAGTGAGTTCTTCTGCTTCCCTTCACACAAGGAGAGGATGAAATTCCTTTTCTAGGTCGTTAATTTTCCTTTAATTTTATTGGCTGTTTCCTTGGTTTGTGTTTTTTGGGTTTTTTTTCAATGAAGAGATGAATAAAAGTTCACAATTTGCTCTTGCCTTTGCATGCATTATTTTATTTCTCTCTTACATTTTTCCTCTCCAAAGGAAAGAATCCTGATCCTTAAAAGCTTTACTTTAATGAAACTCTGTCATTATATGCTCGTTTATGTTCTGTGAACACCTTCCATTTGCCCTCTATTATTTATCTTAAATGAGGTGACTAGAATTAAGCACAACATTCAGAAGGAAAGCATACAACTAGTCTGTAATAGTACGTGTTAACTCATAGTGTGTTGGTGTCCACAATCCTCCAGACAGTATAAGGTTCCTTTGGGAACATACTGTGCAAACATGGAGCTCTTGCCTGGAAGATCTTCCAATCAAATTTTAAAACAGATGTTAAAAAGGTGAATAAATTATAGAAACGAGAAAGGAAAAGTATGCAAAGGAATAAAATGGTTTATGAGGAGTTAATGCAAACCCAACTAATTTGATTGATGATGGCATTATATAATTTTTCAGGTATGTTTTTAATCCATTTTTTAATATATTTTACAATTTATTCCCCCAAATCCACAAATAATTAATAAATATGTTAATGGAGATGCCAACAATGACTCATTGTCTCCTATGCCTGACTCCCAAATGATTACCATTCACTTAGAGCTCACGAAGGTGTATCGTCAGCTCAGATCATATTGAATGTTTTACCTCCCACTGTACATTAACATGCCTTTGTTAACATGGAGTTTTAACTGCAGTCAGGCTGCACAGTTGTCTATCTTTTAAAGTGCCTCTGGAATTCCACATAGTTCTTCCTGGTTTTCCGTAACCTAAATTATTTTGACATCTGTGAATATGCCACCTTGGACTTCACCTTTTCCCAAATAATTAATAGACACATTAATTAATCATTTCCCTGCATTTTTAAAAGACTTCCAATATTAGCTCTATTGTTTATGTGAGGAACACAGTATAGGAATAATCACAGAGCCGAAGTGGTAACACATTTCCTGGGTCAGCTGGTATTTTTGCAATTAGAAATTACTTCTAAGCAAAGTCTAAATGTAATTCCTTACTCTAGGTCTGCTTAAACAGAAGGAAGTCATGGTCTCCAATTATTCTGGGCCAATGGGGGATATTAACTCCAAACTGAAGTTGTCTTTGAAGAGAAGATGCTGATCATACCTTTTCTGTTTGAAACAAAAGGTATCCACAGGTCTCAAATGCAGGAATGTGTCTTGGGAAAACAGTCATGTAGAAAAGACAAATCAGGGCTGCACAGGTGAAAAGCAGTGTCTTAAAATTTACCTAGAAGTAGATCTCGCAACCCATTGACAAGAGCAAGGAGACCATTTAAAAATAAATCTCTAATATGTGTGTGAGTTTTCAGTCTGAGAATAAATTTAAAGATGTGGCTGCAGATAGATTTCAGTGCAACATTCTAATCTAGAAATGCCAGTAAAATACCGTGATCATAATTTCAGAGATAAGATGGTTACATCTTAGCCAAGTATAACTAGAAAAAGGAATCTGGTCACAGTAGCTTCTTTTACATAGTCAAAGAGTAGAGAATCTCTGTTTTTGAAGCCTTTTGGTACAAAAGGTGGTGTTGTAAATTACCTCATGGGACTACTCATACTTACTGGGATTTTCAAAATCTTGAAACTTCTGAATTCCTATGGAAAGCAATAGAAATTAGGCAATTTCTAAAAATCCACTGAGTGTCTGTGTCTAAATTCCTGTATCTAAGTTTAACTTCCCAGGTCGAAATACTGCTAGTGTCACATTAATTTCTGAACATTTGGGTTCGGTCTCTAAATTATTTACAAGCTTTTAAAATTTTACCTTGGATACTTCAGTGGATCATGGGGCAATGATTAAATATAGTCTTTTTGCCATACCAGATAATTTCAGTTTGTGAGAGTAAACAAAACTGAGGGAAACTGGGAAAATTATCTCTGAACAGAATAAAGATTCATTAATGGATTTCCTGCAGGCAGTAGATACAAGTTACTTTCAAGGCAATCTATTCTTCTTAGGAATTAAAATTACTTTCTTATAGACCCTACCAATTTGGAAAGACAAAGATTCAGAACACAGATGGTTGCAGTACAGTTGGCACATCAGTTACTATCAGCTTTTTGTCACTTCTAATTCCTGCATTTTGTTTTCTGCCCTGGAAGAGTTGCCAGGTATAAACAACACTTTACGCAGCCTTGTTGGCGGCAGCTGATATTGTTTCACTTCTGAATTTCACATTGCTAAAAAGACCCTGGGAGAAATTTAGAGAACAACAAAAATAATCTGGATAGAAACAATGGGAGACAAAATTGGTTTATGGGGGCAGAGTATCAAAGTGAAGCGTGCACAGATTTGTCAAGAGGTGTCTGCAGAGGAAAGATGGTAAGAAAGAGAGAGCAGTATACTAATAGTATGTAATGGCTGAAGGTTTTTCAACTTCAGGAAATTCATATTCTTGTAGAAGGTGCAATTATGAGCAATAAAAAGAAAGTGAGAAAAAAGGCAGTTATATGAATATTGTAATGTCAAGACCTTAGGTTGCGAAGCATTTTAGTAATTAAACATTTAAGTTAGGAGAGTATTCCTCCTAAGGAAAGCTATGGTACATGTGCTGCATGAGACTGTGGCTGTGATTTGGCTCCGGATTCAGACAACTAACAGAAGTGTCTATCGATAGCGGAGATGCTCATGTGTGAGCGAGTGTCTAAGTCCTGTCAGAGTCAGTGGGACCCTGGGACTTGTTCATTTGCCTAAATATAGGCATCTAGCATCGTGTAAGTTGCCATGGTCATCACCTTTATCCATGAGATCTGACAGATCTAGCACAGGTTGTAGGGGAGACTCATGTCCCCCTGGAGCAGCAGCTGGTGACCAGGCACGCTGCCGTAGCAGGAACCTGCCCGGGGCTCCGGATGCTATCGGCCACATTGGCAAAGGCTCCATCAACTTCAGCGGGAGCTGAGACCCTCCACCTCTGGCTCCTGTGCAGACACCTACTGTAAACACCTCAGGTGATGTTTCAGACCCTAGAGCTGAATCCTTAGCTGGGTTTTTCATCTAATCTTTCTATGACAAGGTAATTTCTGTACTTAAATCATAAAGTCATCTACACATTAAAAAGAAACCTCAGCTATCAAGGATCTAGAAATTAACTCTGACGTGTAATTAAATCATATACTGTCTTTTCCCTTATAATGCTTTTAGAACCACGTGATAAAATTTCAGTGTTTCATTAAATCAAATTTTAACAGTTTTGAAAATTATTTGTATCTTTCCAACTTCTTTTGTGAAATCTTTTAGGATAGTATAAATCTAAGCAAAAATATGCCAAATCCTTTCCTATTACCATCTCTGTTTACTTTGGTAACATCACAAGTTCCACGATTCTAAATAACTTAATTATTTAGCATTATTCAAATAATACGTAATAAAAAGAGACAAATCATCATGTTTTTTTCAGTAGCAAGTGCATCATACCTGAGTAAATGACCTGACTTTTCCATTAGAGATGACATGGCACGCTCAGAGTACTCACACTCAAAAGAAATGAAGATTTATTTTTAACAGTTTGATGAACATTTAAATACAGAAATGGTTTAGCAAATCTTTCCAATAGTTTTTCTCTTTTTGTATCTAGTTCACATTATAAATAGATAGCACACAATTTTGACTTTTAAAATATTCTGATATTTTAAGAATCAAAATATAACTGTGTGACTCAGAGTCCAGTACATGCAATGTTTATGTCAAATGATCTTTCACTGCCACTAGTTTCCATAGGAAAATAAAGTTTTACTAAAATTTTAAGGCCTGCTGGAAAAAAAAAACCCAAGAAGAAAGCCACACATGATTTTCTTATTTCAAACATCCAAATAAATTTTAGTGAAATATGATTTGATGTATTTTGCAATCTACTTGACATGCAATGAAGTCAATTAAGTATTTGCTGTTAGGACTGTCTGCCTGATTCATGAACAGCCGCTCTATAACAACACGTTATCAGAAAAAGTTAGGTTTGCAGCTCAGCCTTAGCAGCTGGTCATAAAACAACTCAAAAAGATGACAAAACCAAGATAAACTGTAATTCAGAATGTAAAAACAAACCAAAAAGTTCCAGCCTTAAACCAAAATGTTTTATTGTCTGAAGCTGAAAGAATTGACATGATGTTAATATTCTGTATTGTGCTTTGCTCCCGCTTTTATCTTCAATAAAGGATGACAACGTTACAAACTTCTGGAAGAGGTCGAGCACTGTCACTTTTATCAAATGTGGTATCAGCATTTTTCTTTAGTCGTTTTGGAACAACGTTAACTGCTCTACCTTGACTTAGGAAGTGAGTTGACTGCTTGCTTTATACCTGCAAATTTCTTGCAGTGAAATTTGAGGGAGCACTGAGGAAAGGAATTAAACACTAACAAGTTAGGGAAATCCCTATTTGGGGTGTCTAAAGAAAATGGTAGTTGCCTTTGAATGTATTTTGTTATTGGTTTGCCTTCTTTGTCAGTATACCCCATCTGCAAGTACTGAATCCCTGTGTAGGTTGAAATCCTTTAACTCTGCAGTTTCCCAGAACAATTTGTTAAGACAGGAAAACGAAGGACTAGCCTAGTGGATGAATAATAAGCTGGTGCTTCTCACATTTGACAATGTGGTGGATAACCCTCTATCTGAAGCTCTGCTTTAAGTTGCTTTTAATATTACTATTTAATGTAACTTGATTAGCACTTAATGTATTAAAGTGAAACACTCATATTGAATAAGGAAGTTGCAAATTCTGCCTGTGTAACAGCTGTCAACAAAGCAACCCTGCAAAGAGGAATTATCCGTACATCTCAGCTCTGTATAGTAGCCGGGGATATATGACCTGGTTTTATGCGATTAGGTAGCTGTCTTACTGTAACTCATGTACAGTACGTGTCAGGGTTTGTTTTGCACAGGGGTCTTTACTGCTAATTTCACATAGCAACAAGATTATGCAGCTTAGTGCATAGTAGAAACATAGAAAAGGGACTTTGGGTTTTTTTTTCCCCCCCGATCTGTAGGTTAGAAGAATTCAACAGATTAACAGGTATCTCAATGAAAGAATATAAATAAATGTTGAATCTCAGTGGATACTTGCGGAAAATTCCTTACAAAGCAAACTAAAAATGCCAGTAATTCTTGAATTATTGAATAATTTGATGTATGTAATTTACCATCACACTCTTTTATGTTCATATACGGACCCAGGAAAAATGTTATGTTTTGCATACTAGATTGTAAAAAATAAATTTAAAGGTACTGGACTGATATGTGTGATATGTGATGCTAACGCTGCTTAGAAGAGGAGGCATGAGCAGAAGCAATCAGCCAAATAAATTCGTATTTTGTGCCAATGCACTAAAGAAATCTCTAATGACTCAGTTTAAAAAAAAAAAAAAGTAAGAGAGCTTGTTTTACAGTGATTGTACCTATTAGGGGAACATAGCAGATTCGATTGGAAATAAGATACTCAAAGCACTTGTGTATTTAAGTTTGAAGGCAAGCCTGTGATATGATGACTCCCCAAAGTCTTCCTTGTGGTAAGCAGGAGTTGAACAAATAACAGAACGAGTGGGATGCCATGGGTTAAGGATCCTTTCAACTCAAAGATATGCAGCAGGAGAGAACTGGGGAAGCAATGATGAAGGGAGGGGTGGGGGGAATAAAGGGCACTGGTAATTTAATGCTTCCTTTGGTAGAACAGTGCTCTCTTATTGATCAAAAAGTTACAGATTTATCGGAGGGACTCAGATGGACTTTTGGTGTACTATATGGTAAGAAGGCATGCAAAATTTTTGCTTTTTAGGCCATGTATGTTCAGCCTCAGATCTTAGATCTGGTACTCCATCGAAGTATTACTGAAGTCAGGATATTTCAGGTAAGTAAGCTTACGATTCAGTTCTTCCTCTTCCCAAACATCCATAAAAATAGCAAAAACCAATCTGTGTGTTTTCAACAAAGAAATCAAGGTTTGAAAGCATAAAGATAGATACAATAATTGCAGTGGGAAACAGAGTAGAAAAGGAAGCTTAGTTCCTTCAATCAATAGTCCTCTCTGTACCTTTTGTGCATGCTTCAGTAGTTCTCCTTCCATTCTTCTGTATTAAACCATTTTCTAGGATTAGGACAGATGAATGATTATAACTAAAATCTAAACTCCACTGGGATTAGGTCAAAACTTTCCTAATCTATTCCTACTCCTTCAGTGATAACATTTTGTGTATTTTTCCTTGAAATAGCCCAGAGCAGGGATCTTGATCCTGTTTGACACAACTCTATATGTAACTAGGGCTCTGTAGGACCCATCTCAGCATATTGAACCCAGTTATGCCCCCCTTTAATTGCTTATTCTCAATGGAATTTCAATAGGATTACAGTCACTCTAACAACTTCAAAATACGTGAATTTATGCTAAGCAGTGGCTTTCAACTCAAGAAATGCTAGGAGGACCTAATTTGGTTTCAGGCCATAGTCTGTGTTGTGTTTTGTTTTGTTTGTTTGTTTGTTTGTTTTTTTTCCCACAGCCAGGGTAATTTGAAAAAGGTCTTCAAGCAAATGGAAAATATTCTATCTAAACACTTTCCAAAGGTGAGCACAAAGGGAACATCTTGCAGCATGTATTTGGTAAGTCATAGAAACACTGGTCACCCAACACCAGATTTTGCTATCTCTTCTTGTGTATGTGTAACACATCTTCCTCCATAGATAATTCCACTGATTTCAAATAAGTAATTATGTTTATTAATATAATTATGTTAGCACAAGAGCTCTCTCTAGTGGAGTCAATGATGCTTTACTGGTTGTGTTGCTCAGATACTGAAAAACAGAAATACATAATCCTGCTGTCTCCCAAATAGAGCTAGTGTCAGAATGGCATTACAGTCACATAGCATATGAGGAACACTGTGTGAGTGAAATATTTTAAAAAAATAATTTACAAAAGGTGCTGGAATGAAATCTTTGCCTCTCACTGAAATTATTGCCCTCAGCAGAGCTTGGATTTTTTTTACAGTCTCCATGGGCTGTTCAAGAAGAACATGAGATTGTTTCTGAACATCCAATTATACTTGTGAAGTCTTTTTTTCCACTATTGTTTTCTGAGATATGGTGGATAGAACTGGAAAAAAATGCAGAATGTATTGATGTTGTGTCTATTCCATTGGAGGACCATGACATTGTACTACTTTATGTCTCTCCTCCTGCTCCTTAAAGAACAGGCCAAGCTCCACTGCTGTGCCAGGTGCAGCAGCTTTCAAGAAAACGTTGTGGTAGATTCAGGAGGCAAGTGGTTTGTCCCAACAGCCTTTGCCTCAACTGTGTGGCTGGCTTTTATATCCAGAAGAAAGCAGACATTGAGAGAAAAATCTTAGAGATGTGTGCAACATAATAGGTCATTTTACGTTAATCACACATTGGTTCTGATATGTTTGGCTTACATCAACACACCTACATTTATCTTAGATTTTCAGAAGCCCCTTACGAGCTGCTAAAGAAACAAACTAATTCTGCTATGGAAACTATATTGCTTTGATTGGAAATCAGTTACGTTGACTAGTAAAAAGAACATGTTTCTGTGATGACACATGGTTAACAGGGAGGATCCCCAGGGTTTAATGTAATGGTCAGTGTTGTTTTAGTGTTTATGATGGGGAGTAGTAGGCTGACAAAACCTGTAGCAGACAATTATTTGGATTAGTTACCATCAGGAAAGATTATGAAAAACTAGGTAAGCCATGAGGTGTGCAGCAGTTGAGGAAATTGAGGTAAGCCGCACTGGGAGGAATCAGAGCACTCTTATACCCTGTTTATTCCGTTATCTTTGGTTCAGATCAGGCAAAGAAATGTAGGCCTGCATCCTAAACGTGGAACAAATCTAAGTGGGAGCAATTAAAAACAGTTCCACTGAAGTGAAAAGGAAATGTCTAAGGAGGCCAATGCTGAGGGCATAAAACATGGAGGACTGAGGGCCTTCTGTTGACTTTGTGGTTTACATGGTGCCACCATTAGAACTAGCAGATATTTCACAAAGGATTTGCAGCCTGGTAACCTACCCTAAATGTAAGTAATTATGCCCTATTCTTAAAAAAGGTCCTTTTATTGATTTTTTTTTTTTTTTAAAGTAGAAAAAAGAGCATCCATCTTTCAAGGAAGTAGCCTGGAACCAGGTACTTTCAGAGAATTGAGGAGCCTGTGGTCCAATTCCCTCATTTTTTTTGAGAAGCCAAATCTTTTGAAGGAGAAACAGGTATTTCCCTCCCTCATGGCTTCTCCTACATCCTCCTCATGTGCCTGCCCCATGACCAGACTTGTGCTGAAGCAACCATCTAATAATTGCAAGAAATTTTTCTGAGGAGCCTGTTTGAAGAGGCATTGCTAGGGAGTTTTTGAAAGCCTCAACATCTGCAAAATAGCATGTCTTTGCCTCCTGCTTCTGCCTGCCTGGTCCATGTTGTAGCTAATGATCTTCATTACTTTGGGTGTTTGTTTTTTATGATTGGTCTGCTTCTTTTAAAGTTCTTCAATGCTTGTTTTTGTATGACTCGTCCTTCTTGAATGTCATCAGAGGCAAATGGGATGGTATTCATGCAAGCATCTGTACTTCTCATCTTTGGCTTCTCGTAAAGGAGAGAAATGTGCACCTTTAGGGGCTCAGATCATGCCCTTTTAAAAACGACATCTAAAATGGGTCATGCGAATCATGACTTAAAATGCCTATTTTATACTCAGTTTGAGTATGAAAAGAAAAGTGCATGGACAGTCTGCTACTGTCTTCAGGACCAAGGCAAAACTCTTCTTTCCTTTTTTTGTGTCATAGGACCAACAGTTTCAAGAAGCGGTTGACTCAGAGGTGTTAGCAGAATCTAATTAGAAAGCAATGTGGGGAAGAAAAGTAACTGAGAAATTAATCTGGCTTGCAGGAGCATTGTTATCGGTGAGGAGAAGAGTGTGGCCTGTCCATCCATCCCATTTGAATTTGGCAGGGCTGGCAGGTGGATGGTTGTAGCTTTTCTCTACGACTGAACATGCTGATATGGCCAGTTGAAGCTGAATCTTTAGGTGTTCAAATTGTTATTTTTACACATTTACTTCTTAAAATAGGTGTTCACTTCAGCTTTAATTCTGTACATTGACATTTGAAGAAAAGCAAGCTTCCTTCATGCCTGCCTTCTTTTCTTCCTTTTCTTCTTTGATTTGTGCAATACAGAATCACCATCCCTGACAACGACAGATAAATTTTGAATTCTGGGTTGAACAGTTAGTGTCTCAAGTGTTTTATTCATGGGCACCATATGCAAAAAGTGAGTAGTTTTTCCTATCGTGGAAAAGTAATGTTATGTTCAGAACTGCCAAAGTTACTTGAATTTGACTCAGCTGTGTTTTCAGGTGAACCCAGAAATAAATGGAAAGTTGAAAAAAGCAGCTACATGTTAAATACATAGTATACCTGTAGTTTTAATTCTTTTAGGTCAAAAAATATTCAAATGCATTCACAGTATTTTTGATTGAAAGAATTTGTAATTGGATTTCCAAACATGCTGCTTTCATCTTGGGCAGTACAATATGCACTTTGATAATAACATGGCTATGTCATTAGAAAGAAGTCCATTTACTAGTTTAGGCATAAAATGAGATACAGAAGAAGACAATAAAATGCTTTCTAACATAATGCACCTTATTTTTTATTGTATTCAATAGAGGTATGATGAATAAGTAATCTTATAAGTGCATCAGAAGTACACCTTGGCTGATCTCTTAAAGGTGTTGAGATTTCACTGCTATTGAGATTATTCATAATATCACTTTAATTTCTAATAAAGTGCATAGAACTTTATAATGGATCAAAATATGTGCCCACAAGCTGCTTAGATCATCTGCTGGAAGAGGCAAACTTCCACACTGTAAAAGTAATCCAAGACAGAAGGAGAGGCAATAAAATGAAGATGAAAAGTAACATCTTCAAAATTACTTCTTTTTTAAATATAAAGCCCTTAAATAATAATTCCCTTATTTTCACTTATTCACACTCTTTTACTGGTAGTTGAACTATATACCCATAAGCTGTTCTGGGCATTAGTTACATTTTCCCCTATGTTTAATGTTATCTTATGCAAATTACATTTGCAGCAAACTAATCTGGTCCAGGTAGTAAACGTCACTGCTTGAATTATTTTATTCATCCATTCCTTTTTTTTTTTTTGTAGCATTTATGCAATTACCAGTGCTAGTGGGATTCTCCCCTCCCTCCCCCCATGAAATCAGAAAAAATTAAATCCAAGGAACCTAAATAAGGTTTACAATTTTTTTTCTAGCTTTTGCTCTTTTCTGGGAGAAAGAGAAAAGAGCTTTATTTGCTTTTAAGAAATCTGCGATTTAAAATTTAATATTACAAAAAGTAATTTTCCTGATAATAACAACACTTACTGTATTAATAGTAAATTCTTGAAACTGGGTGATTTTGCAACCTCAAAGACAATAGCAAAACCAAAAAAAAATAGTTGTTTGTCAGCAGGTGTGGAGCTCTGGTTGTGGACCCTCTGTGTTTCATGCATGGCAGCTTTGTCTGCTTAACAGTAAAGACACTTTTATGACTACAAGTGTATCTAGACTGATTTTACATGGTATTTGTTTTGATTTTTTTTTTCTCACAGGGAGAAAAGGACGCTTTTTGAATTGATCGTTTCTTTTTAAAAGTACATTTGAATTATGTACTGTATTGGAAAAAGTATCACAAAATAAAATCAGGTAATTGTTCTAGTTTTTGAAAATTTGCATCAGTATTAATGTTTTTGATGTTAATAATATCCTTTCTCTAGAACTGATGAAACATTGCAAATAATTGGTGACTTATTTTGCACGTTGAGCCTTCATATTCTGAAGCTCATGTGATGTTCAAAATTGCACCTGCTGAAACATAGACCTTTTTGAAAGCTGCACTTCCTCTTGAAAAGATTTCTTTTGAAACCTTAATGAATCAGACAGGGATTTTTGTACTGTCTATTGCCAAATATAGTCTCTGTCAGTTTTTGGTTTTTTTTTTTTTGTTGTTGTTAAGTAAAAGGCTGGCTATGAATTCAGTTTTAGGGTATAAAAAAAACAATCCATGATGTATTGCAAGAATTTAGAGTGGAAAATATCAGCCACTATAATGGCTCATTAGTAGTAATTTATTGCTCATACCCAAAGTATATCATAGTTGGATTTCAATGCCCTCATCCTAGTTGTTGCTATAGTGAGTTGAATACTATACAAACAGATAGTCAGTGTTTTCCAAAATATAGTCCTTTTTAAAGAAACCAAAGATATCAGAGATTTTGAGTCCACTTATTCACAAAAATGATTTATTTGAAAATCAGACGCATCATTCCAGTGTTTTCAGATAATCTTTGTTTTCCATGTTGAAACTGTTTTCATTTAGAAAATTGACAAAATTGAATGAAAAAAAGAGATTCAGGTTAAAGACCAGCAGCATAGAACAATAAATTTAGAGTTTAAAAACCTCTTCAGTAAATTACATTTTTAACTTATCTTATAAAATAAATGTACATATTATCTTTTTTGTTTTGTTTTGTGGGTGAAGATAAAGTCAATTACTGACAACAATGGCCCTGATCCTGCAAACAATTGCACACATATTTAACTTTTCTCTTGTAAGAAGCTTCCTCTATTTTAACTGGTCTGCTCCTGATGTTGAAGTTAAACCTATGTTACCAGGGTCTTTTTCAGATCAGGTGTTGTGTAAGACTGATGTAAAATGCAGGAAAGTGAAATAATCTGTAAGTAAATTGACATTGTTTGGTCACATTTTTTCCCTGTGAATTAAAGTAAAATAATTGTAGTTTCTGGTAGGAACAGAATTACTATTGTTGCACTGCTTCCTTTTCCCAGAGTGGGAGAGAAGAAATCCAGTAGTCACCTGTTCTGCTTAGTTCCTTTGTGTGTTAGGTCTGTGAACCATGTCACTGGGAAGATGGACTTTTTTTTTTCCCCTCACCAAATTCCATGGCAGATGACCTTGCCTATAGAAATAGTGCAGGCTTTTTTTTTTTTTTTAATTATTCCTCATAATTTCCTATACCAAATCAATTTTGCAATTAAAATCGGCTTAGTCACTTAGATAGACTAGAGTATAAATAATAATGTGCTGATACATATTGTGATTTGCAACTAAGAATATTAAAGAAAGAAGAAAACCCCAAACCACACCTCCATCTGATTCTCCAAACCTGCATGCAAGTGACCTGAAAAAGCAAGCAAAGAAATCATGTGTCCTTATCCATGTTTGCTTTCAATAAATTTTAGAAAACTGGGGACAAAAGAGTGTCCCTCACGTTACCCTGAGACTCCAAGAGGGTGCGTGACAAGGCCGGGGAAAAGGTAGGGTGGGTTTCCTGCTGTGGTAAATTAAGAGAACACCCTGTGGTTATAGTAGTTCATAAACAATCAGAAAGATCAAACTAAAATGAATAGTGGCCAGCATGGTTTCATAGAAAATAGATCTTTGTTAAACGAACTTACTTTTATTCTTTGATGATAAATATGGCTGTATGGTAAACGAATAGGTGTGATGCACTTAGACATTTAAAAGGCATTTGACTTTGTACAACTTGCTGTTCCCATTTAAAAAAACCCAAAACCCTGTCACTATACCGTGTCAATAAAACACATGTTGAATAGATTAAAATCTAGCTAGCTGACAGGTAATGCAGGTAGTTGTCAATGGAGAGCCATCATCGAGTGCAGGTGTTTCTCACGGTCTTCTGCAGGGACAGACACTGTGCTCAGCACAGTATAATAATTGCCTCAGTGTTCATGAAGCTAATACAAGATCATTGCTGATAGATTAACAGAACGGGAAATAATCATGAGGACAACATAGCCTTGTGTAGAGACTCTGCCACTTGCCAACCACTTTATCTTGATTTCTTTTTCTCCATAAGGAGCTACCTGTTTGAATTGTGGTCTGTGATATGCATTCATATTCACAGGGCATCCGAGTAGTTCATTGAAGAGTTGTGGCCTCAAAGTCTGTGAAGTGGTGGCATCTGTGTGTTAAAAACCACAATGGAATAAGGCTAATGGATTGGCGGGAGGATTTGATGACTTTCATGGGGAAACTGAAGATTTCTTTTTGTTGTTGTGGAACATGAAGTATGTGAAGCTGCTCGTGTTTAGAATGGGGACGAGCAGTCAGCCAGTTATATACCTGCCTAAATCAATGCTTGTAAAGATGAAGGCATGCAATGGAACATAGGTACCATGTCTGAGTCACCAATGTAATGTGCAGATGGCTAAACTGATAGCTGGAGTCTCTATGATCCTCAGGCTGACACACAGGCAGCAATGCTTGGTGCAGTCCTTGGTGGGATCAAGGTGCGCCCTAGCCCTGTTCACCCATCATTGCACCTTCGCTAATTAACCTGTCTAACACCAGCCAGTCCTGACTTTTGGGGGGATTTATGTAGCCATATTATGCTAGGACTGGAGGCGACATGTCCATCTAGCTTAAGGAGATCTGGCAAATCACCTGTGGAGGTGCCCAGAAGAGGCTTTCATGTTCATCATACGGTTTACCTCAGATGAAGGAGACGGATCTGTAGCCATTGCTGGGACATTGCAATACTTCACAAACATAGCGACAAAAAATAAATTCTGATGAGTGACATCAACTGCTAATTATAGTTCTTTGGGTAATACTTCATGCTGGTGGTCTTTTCAGCATTCAAGAATGCTGCTGAGTGAATAACATGCAATTGAGAATATCAGACTTTGCTCCTATTGCTTGTCTAAATCTTAACTTTTTATTTCCTGGAGCTTTGTGTGTGCAGTGCTGGTGGGGTTTGTGGGTAATATTTTGGGTTCCCTTCCATTAAGTTAGATGTCATTATGGTAGAACTATGTGTTGATGGTACTTTTCTTATACCAGCAACATCAAATAGAAGCCCTTTTTGCAGTAAGGCTTCTAGTTCTCTGCAGTATTAATGTTGGCAAGTAGAAGTTCTGGGTCAGATTCATTTATATAGAGATAGATGGATCTAGACAGTTATCTTAAATTAAGGTCTTACTGAATCAAAATAAAAAAGCACAAAACCATAGTAAGTGTAATTTCCTTGAAGGAGGAAGAATGTTCCCCTTAGAGTTTTGGGATAGCCAAAATTGACCTTGGAAAAAGGTGAACAGAGAAATTCAACCCTTCGTATTTCCAAAACTCAACGCTAGTTTCTTTCAAAATAACCTTGGGGGAAAAGAAAAAAAAAAGAAAAGAAAATATAAGAACCAACTGTTTTTGAGAAGATACTGAGGAATCATTCCCCTGCTAGTGAGATAGAGCTTTCCTTTGCTTATTGAGAGCTAGGAAGATTTTTGTTGTTGTTGTTTTGCTTATTTTTTTGGGAAATCTTTCTCATGCCTGAAAGGGAGGGCAGTATTTTGTCTCTGCTGATACAGCTTTCTCTATTAGATTTTAAATGATGGCAAGAGGCTTAAAAGTCTAGGAAAGATATTCTTTTACTTTAATATATTGATCTTTATTATCAATATTTCAGATTTATGTTTATTTCCTCACTTCATTTTTCTCTTCCATTGACATTTGCCATATTTGATCATACTCTTCTCTTGAAACAAAACTGATGAAGGCCATAAAGATGTTCAGCACATACAACAAGTGTTCCTTACCAAATTAATTTATTAAATATAAGATTAAAAAAAAAAAATAGAAGGGCAAGCGTATATCAAGAAGTCCTAAAAGAGAAGCTATTGAGCATATCTTAGTTCAACAGTAAAAATTTCTATTGATACTCAGTAGTTAACACTGTGTTCTTTGCTTTCTAACATACTGGAGCAAGCTGAAAGGAATATACTTTCAGAAAAGCTGTGGGTAAAACTAGACAGTACACAAATAACTGGAATTTTCCTTTTAGCAGGAGTAACTGCTTATAGCAGTAATGCTATGTGTGTATGTGTAGGCAACATTATAGGATTTTCTTCGGCATTTCTTTGGATGTATGTGTTCTTATGCTTACTGCTGTCTGATTTGCAGCAACATTTTTGCTGTTGCTTTCCTGACATTTGTCTTATAATAACAACATAATGGATTTAATTAATGACTGGTGGATGCATTTGAATATCTCCAGAGGCTTGTTCCTTGTATGGACTCTGTGTTTTATCAGAAGCCCCTGGTATATAAAAAGTAGCTGTATCTATTAATGCCTGCTTTTATTTTTTAAATTTTTGTAGAGAGATCACAGAATTTATTGAAGAAATGAGTTTTTACCATTTTTGGACATATTATTCATGAAATAAAAAAGAGTGACATAAGTCCCAGAAACAGAAAGGTAATCACATCTAATTTCTGTCAGTTGCACATGGTTTGCACATGACATTGAAAAAACCGTGTCACAATAGCACAGTCAACAATAAACACTGGCAATAACTTCTGTCCTTTGTCTCCTATTGTGGCTTTTGAATCTGTATACTCTTACTTATATTTTTGATTCAAAATCAAAAGCACCATGGAAAAGATGACAGAACTCCAATTTCCTTCCAGTCCATCCATTTTCCATCATGCTTATCCTCCTGGGAAATATTTTCATATGTTCTTCTCACAGCTTTAAGGATGACTACAACTATCTCAAGTGATCTCAAAAATCACTCGTTGTGCAGGTGCTGGTTCCTAGAATCTGTTCAGATGGGCTTGGTGTTTGTTCCACCAATAATCAGTTAAAATTAAAATTTTTGTGTGTATACTAAATCTGGGCTTCACTCTTCATATGTCAGGAAATGTCTGCTGTCCGGGTAGGTGGTAGTCCTCCTACAAACAGGTACTAAAAAAGCTCTCAGTGTGTAATAGACAGGAGATTAAGTGGACAGGGAGAATAAGATTCAGAAAGCTATTTGGGAGTGTAGTTTCCATTAATTTGAAAACAGCTGTGCTTAGAAACATGAATGTTTTTGTGACTCCAGGTTCTGCCTAACTAAAGGACTCCTTTCCATCAAGGCTCCGGGTTGGGACACCCAGCACCAAGTTCCTGTCTTGAGAAGGGGCATTTGATATGTAGACTTGTGTGGTAGGAGATACCAAATCTGGCACCTGTGATCTTCACACTGAAGAGGGAAAAAGCCTGTGGGATGTTACAGTTTGTCCCTGGAGTCAATCCAAGGTCCTGCTAGGAATGCAAGGAGCAGGTCCCTTTCCCAACCTGGAAGCCCTCCTTATGTCAATTGAATTCATGTTACAGGAATGAAAGAAAACCAACCCAGGAAAACAAGCTAATACTTTGTTGTTGACTTGTTTTTTTCTTTTAAAACCAGGCAGGTAAGTCAGACTGGTTTGTGTGTAGTCGTAGTGATTGTGACACTGAGCTGGATGAAGGAAACACGTTTATCTCATGAGTACTATTGTGAGATACCAAAACTTCATTATTTTCAACGAATAGTGTCTAGCTGTAGCATTTATCTCATAAAATTCAGAGCTTGCCACAGCAATTTGTGCCATGGTGCCCTTGGAGTGTGGTCTGGACATGGTGGGAGTTGGAAAGTCCGTCCTACCTCCCTGGGTCTGGCTTGGCCGTTTGTGGACTTTGCCCCCTCTGCCCCCTCCTACTTCTGTCGACTTCTTGATGCCTCAACTCCTAGGAAAGAAAACCAGGCATGCGAGCTGACAGAAGTCCTTGGTGTTTCAGCCAGGTCCACAATATGGATAACTAGGGATGAAGACCAGAAGCACGGTCTACAGCTTGTACTGGCCTAGGAGTTTGTAGAGAGTCTCCATAAGAAGAGAAGACTGGGGGTGGGAGGAAGGGCAACAGACTTCAAATATACAAAAGGCTTCTGCCAAGACAAAAGAAACTGTGATTTTATTATTTTTTTTTTTAATTTGTGGTGTGTTGTTCAGGAAGTAATGGGTTTAAAATCCAGAAAGGAATATATAGGGCAGATATTAAGAGCCATTTCCTGTAGTAAAGACAGAGGAATAGATTGGTTGAAGAGGTCGTATGAAAGGACCCCCAATGATGAAAGTGCCAAAGCCTAGACAATATCTGCCAAGAATAACATAAATGTGGTAGATTTTCTTTAGGGAATGAAGCTGGACAAGATGACCTCTTGAGGTAACTTCCAGCCCTTTGCCTATATAAACTGTATTTGAACTGACATGGAGACCACAGGCAGAATGTTTTAAAGGAAACCCATTACACAACCCGTCTAGGGATCACATGCCCCCTTGTTTATTTCCTATACCAGTTCTGGACTCATCTGTACAAGATTCTACATTGTCTGGGCACTGGTTGCCTGAGGCCAACCCATTTTGTGCAGGAATAACTGGCATCAGCCATAAAGTGGTTGAGTCAACAAAGCTTTAATTTTAACCATGAGAGAGCTAAAAGGTCTTACTTGAGGGTCTTAATGCTAGACCCTAATGGCCAGAGAGGATTTAGATTTACTTATAGATGGGTTTAAATACCTCCTCTTTAAGGCAATCCCAAAGATTCATTAGCAAGTTTGGACTGTGGTGATTCAGCAGAAATATAAATTAAAATGTTCAGTTAAGTTTTGTACATGTGACACAGAATGGGACAAAGCATATGTTTATAACCTAGGAAATAATATGTGAAAGAAAATAAAGATTACAACAAGCCTGTAAGAAACACAGAGAATTTGTAGCCGCAATATTGTTTGTCTTGTGAAGGGAACCATGGCATGTATTTCTTAGTAATGTCAGCTGATGGAGCTGAGACCATAAAATGTTCCTTGCCACTAGTGGAACATTTCTATTACTAGTTATTGATTGTATTGCTAGTTATTGTGAAAAACATATATTGTAAATAGCATTCCTTTTTTCTTTTTTCCTTATGTGAAAAAAGTTGCTGTGTGATGATACAGAGGAAGCTACTGCCACAGAAATTCTCCAGGGAAACAGGTGGGCACATTTCCTCTTCACAGTCTATGTTATGTATGCCAAATAAAAGGCAGGCAGGCAGGCAAGCAGGCTTGTTAAATGTCTTGTTTTTTCAAGAATCCTTGCTTGTATATGATGGCCACCCGGTTCCCACTCATGGTCTGCAAGTCTCAGGCTGGTTGAAATAACACGCTATTCAGTAAAAGTATCTCAGTACAGTAGATGATAGACACATAAGGAGGTACACAGAATTGCAAATGCTTCTGAACAGTGTTCAAAATCACAAGCTACACACAAGTGGTAATAAGGTAGGGAAAATAGTTGGGCATATAAGCTATGATTAAGTGCATGCAGAGAAAAATAAAATCACAAATAGAAAAATGCCAGGAGGTTGGCCAGACCAGTTCTTTGCTGGTATGGGCTGTCACAGATCAAAATGTTCCAGACACAAGAAGTCTCTGCCTTGCTTCTGATGTTATCTTAATTTAATTTGTAGCCTTCAATTCCATAATGCTTGATTTCTACATTTATGCTCCTGATCAGGATGAGTGATTATTGCTTTTTTTCAGAGCTGTAAGAGTAATAATAAAATGCCAGCTCTACACCTCACCTTTTCTGGGGGGTGCCTCTAGCCCCCCAGCTTTCCCCATTGTGAGGTCTTTCCCTTCCATCCAGCTCCCTGGCTATTGCTTTCTAAGCACAATAATGTAGAAACATTAATAATTCATCTTCTTGTCTTGCTTTCATTTTCCTCCTTCCAGGCTCAGTCACAGCGAAGGTTCAAGCCTTAAACAAAATGCCGGGCATCGTTGCACACCAAGCGCCTCGATGCGCTCCTTGGCTTCTTTTCAGAAAGAACCCCCAGGGAAGGTCTGGTGGAGCACACTTCACCCCACAGCCAGGGGCAGTGTGGAGACACTTCCCACCCGCTCCCTCCCTTGCCCAGTCCTACTGGCTCCCCCACCACTGGGTAACATGAAGTCCCCTCCTGGCGCAGGGGCTGGCAGGGGCTCGCAGTGCGCCATGCCCATGCTGCCTTCCTCCTTTCCGCCACTGCTCAACACCAAATTGGTCGTTCCTCTCCCTCCTCTCCCTCCTACACCTACAAGTGGCCTCTGGACTATCAGAGTTTTTTAAACACGGTGTATTGATTTTCTTTTTGCCTTTCTCCACATGCACTCACTGGTTTTTGTTTCATTTCTCACCATCCAGTCACCCAGTTGGCCCATCTCTGCTCATTATCATTTCCTGGGCCCCTCCCATAGTTACCTGGTTCCCCTTTGTCCCATCATCAGTTCAGTCACACCTCTCCTTGGCCCCCACCTGGCTTTCACTGTCTTTTGGACCCCTCTTTAAATCATCTTTCTTATCACAGAGATGTCCAGCTGGATCCAACTTCTTACTAGAAACCTATTTGCTAACAGTCAATTCTTGCTGCTCCTTCTTTTCCACTGACTTTTCCCATAAAGGCTCATTGCTGTAGTCCCTGTCCTTCAGCAGTCCTCTGCCTTTGTGGAAAAGTAAAATGTGACACTAATGTTTGTGTTTTGTTTAGTTCAGAACGTTTCAAACCCTGGTTTACAGTGCTGACTACTTGCTGCCAGCACTGAATACCAAAATATACTTTCAGTCTGAATGGCTTTTATTTTGAGTTGCAGAAAACCCTTGTTTTTTCTTTTCCTCAAAAAGTAACAAAAGCTCAAGAGCAGATATTGCTGTTTATCATATGACAATTTAAGACATTTTAAGGAATATTCTGAAAGCTTTTTCCAGACTGTTACTTTCATGTGCTGAATTCCCCCAAAAAGGAAATTATTTTCATTCACTTTCCAATCGCTTGATGTTTTGTATGAAATGTAGGCTTATCAGTTATAATAATTCCACAGTTCTTAAACAGAGATAAAAATACTTTGAATGAAAATGCTTCTGAATAAGTTATTTTAAAGACTGATCACCCCTACTGGCTCTTACTACACAAACCTGAATATGCTACTTTAATGATCAATATCTCATAAGTTTAGAATTAGGTTTTCACTGGCTTTGTAACTGAGCAGCAAAAATTTCTTTTTAATCAGTGAAAATAATTTGATTTTGTTTTAGTAGCCAAAGGAGGTTTTTTTTTTTTCAAGTTGCTTTCATGGTTCAGATGCCTTTGAATATTAAAAGAAAGGCATAGATATAGAAAGTAAAGTTATCTGGGAGCAGAGGATCCAGATCAATGAAAAGTTAGGAAGAGGAAGTGAAGTCAAAATCAAATATGCCTAAAAGAATTATGCTTTACAGATTTCTCTTCTCCCTCCTCTAGTATTGTATTTCATACACAGTATTCCAAGTGACTCGGAGAGGAGAATGCTAAAAGATACACTGACTGGAGAACTCTGCCAGTAATTAGAGATCTTGGATCCTGGAGGCCGTATATGTGATGGCTTCCCCATGTGCCAGGAACATTGCTCTGAAAATAAATGTTTGCCAAAATCTTTTTTTAGTTAGAATTTTGATTAACATCTCTGGTTTCTTCCAAGTAGCCTACAGACTGGGAAAGCATTAGACAATTGTTTTTCCTAGTTTTTAAATTGACCCTTCCCTCCAAGATGTGCAGGTAAGAGAGGTCAAAATAAGTTGTTTCATGTCTGGGGAGCAAGGAGAATGGGATAAAGTTTCAGGTATCACATTTGCTCGGTGCGCAGGGAACACCACTTTTTACTCCTGAGCTCTTCCAGCCTCTCGCCTCTCCTCTTCCACCCACTCGCTAACCAGCACTGTGGTTTTGCTCTTGACCTGGTGCTCTTCAGGGACGAGATAGTGGCTCTGCAGTCATCCAAGATTACCGACAATCTCTTCCAGCCACTCATCTCACTCTCACAATACTGCAAATGTCCAGTTTATATATTACTTTAAAGACACATGCTCCTACTCAACAGATTTAAGCTCTCACCGAGATAAACTCCCTACATGTACCCCCACGGTGTGACCACTGCTCTGCTCTACAGTCACCCTGTGGCTCACCTGGGCCTAATGCCACCTTTCTCTCCAGTTGTGAGTTCCCACTTGCTTACTTGTCTCTGAGCAAGGCTGCAGGTTCTTCCACAGCCAAAGGTAAGCAAAATTGCACACCCGATGGTGAGTTTCACTCTGGACTTTTCATTTTGCTTGCCCTCTTTCAAAACCAGAAGCAGAACCTGTAGGGAGAACTAACATATTTTAGGAGAACAATTTGCATATCTTGAGAGAGAAGAGTAACTAGCGCCTATGAAGTAGACTTTTAGCAGTGGGAGACAAGCAGAATATATGGTAGATAAAGCCATTGAGGGCTATTGCATGCAAAAATGCAGATTAAAAATAATGTTTTAAAGCACTCAAGGCTGCTGGAAGCTGGGAGGGTGTAAGAGAAGAAAGGATCTTTTTAAATGGGTTCAGAAAGCAACTGGACAAATTTAGGGTAACAAAATCCCCACCAGACTGACAACTGTGGAATGCAAAGATGCTTCTGGCTCACTGTAGGCATCACGCGCTGCTCAGAGGGTGTTCAGGGAAAGTCTCACTTTGTGACCATTGTTAGAGGCCAGATACGGAGTTATTGGTGGGACCTGCTCTCTGACTTAATGCTGTTGCTCTTTACGTTCCTCCTGTGCACGCTGTTCGCATGGCCCTTCTCAGGCAGATACTCTCAGGAGGGTGATGCTGGACTAAATGATTCTTCAGTCTGATGCAGGTGCAGATTTCTTGCCTCACAAAATGTATCATCACTGTTTTCATTTTTTTTCTTCCACTGAGACAGAGGCACTTGAACTATTCTGACAGAACACAGAATGGTACATTTTCCACCTTTTCCAGATTTTTTTTTCCCCCACTGCCTATGTGACAGTAAGCGCAATTGTCTGAGAACGCACAAGGCATTCTGAAGACACTTTTTTTTAGCCTTCATCTTAGAGCAACACTGTAAGCGCAGACTAACTTAGTGGCTGCCGTTCTGCTTTGTCTAATGCTCAGTGGTCTCAAAATCTGGCACTCGGTGAGCACAGAGACGATTCATACTTGTGGCATTTCCTGGTTAACCAGTGCTGTACCTTGAATCCCCACAGCTGGATCTGCACAGCTCTTCACCTCCAGTAACTTTTTACTTCTGTGCTCCTGGGCTTTCAGATGATTCCCCCCTGCAAGTGGAAATGTGTATGAAGTCAGGTAGTGGTCAATGGGATTTTATCTTTTTAGTAGTAGAATATTACCTAGCCTTTAAGAATGAAAACCATAAAAAAGGTCAGAAAGCTTTAACCTTTTTACGGTTGTTAGGATTAATCACCTTATATTTGGTATAATATCTGAGCGTGGGATAATTAAACAAGCATAGAAAGGTGCAAGGGAGATCAGAATCTGTCCCTCCGGTTTTCCTCTCACAATGTCCTGTCATAGCAATCTAATCTCCCACCTTTAATGATCAAACATGTTGCCATTTCAGTTGATTTCCTTTTCTTCCAGATTGTGTAAACAAAAAAAGATGAGATTCACAGAATCCTGTTTGTATTGGTTATGATACCAAAAAAAAATATCTCCCTGATTCTAACTGCTTACAAAACACCCCTTATGTTAGAGACAGCAGAGGACTGCAAGTCAAGTCATATCTGGGCGAAAAATGGCAAGTTTTTTACCCAGTGATGTATTTGTTTGAGCCCTCTTTCCATTAGGGCACCTGGATCTATAACTTGATGTGATAAAATAAGTGTTATTCATATATGAGTGAACATAGTGTACTGTTCCTTCTTATGGGACTTCCCACTGTTACTAGGGGACTCTTTTCTTTTACTGGAAGCAGTTAGAAAAATCTCAGCAGGCCTTTGTACAATTATCGTGGCCCCTGGTTTCCATCTAGTGCACTTCCAGCTTTGCTCTTGCTCGCCAGTGGGAATTTAGCAAACTACTTGGAAGGAGATCTGGTCACTGAGGCATCAAAATCTACCTTCTTCTCGCACACCAGAAGGTACGGATGCAGCCTGAAAGCTGCACTGTGCCTTTTCACACGGCGATCTCATCAGGGAGAGAGTCCCAGGGTTGGGACACAGTATCCAAAAATAAACACCTTTCAGTGCTTTCATTACGGGAGCTTGTTGTCTTTCCTCCTTTTGTCTTGGCTCTGGAAATCAGGTGAGGTGTCTTGCCTGCTTGGCCATGTATGGGAGAAAGCGATAATTTGAATGGATGCCCTAAGTTTATTAACTTTCCCTGGCTGCCATGAGCAAAGGCAGGGAGCGAGCTCTCAAAACCTCTCTCCTACTAGCAGATCAAACCTATAGATGTCTGTGACAGAAATATTTGAAAGCATGATTAAATGACGTTGCCCAGGCCAGGCACATTTTGAAAAATAAGCACTGTATTACTTCAATTTGCTGTAAATAGTAATTTACTTTGGTTATTTCCTTTAATTACAGCGCTCCATCTTTACACAAGTCTGTACTTAGGAACAAAGGGACCAGTGTCACTGTAAGGTGTATGTTATAATAGAGACATTTGTATTAGGCTTCAGGAGAAGCCTACAGTGTATCCAGCAATTCTGTGGCTCTTGTGGCCACCAGTCCTTCTCTGGTTTTGTCAATATATTTTTTTTTAAAAAATATATATATATATGTGCTCATTTAGGCTGTTTCTGGTTCTGCTATGAAGTTCGTTTGACACTTCAGCTATAACCATGCACTGTTGCTACTTTCCTAATAGACAATATTAGGACAAACCAGAACTAGAATAGCCTCTCCTCTACTA
Organism: Charadrius vociferus; assembly: GCF_000708025.1. Classification (NCBI taxonomy): domain Eukaryota; kingdom Metazoa; phylum Chordata; class Aves; order Charadriiformes; family Charadriidae; genus Charadrius; species Charadrius vociferus. The sequence goes on along the minus strand of NW_009648657.1, from coordinate 734,232 downwards.
TATAAAACGTACAGATTTTAAGGGAAATGATAGAGCCCCAAATTTTTAATCTAACAAGTGTTATAAATGAGCCAATCGTTCCAAATTTTTTCACAAAGAAACAGAAAATCAAGTTATCTAGCAAACCTATTTAAACACAGTAGGTAACCCTGGGTTGCAGGCAGGACTAATAAACAAAGAATGACAACCTATTTCTTTTAATGACAAGCTGACATATTTATTTTTATTATTTCACAAAAGTATTCACCAGACTCATCTGTCACACTAAAGCCCCATTCTCCCTCCCTGCAGACAAAGCATGTAGCTTTACTGCACTCAGGCTGAGTGGAAAAATAAAAACTAACCCCCCCCCCCCCCCCTTTTGGAATCAAAAAAGATATTTGAGGGCCTGCAGTTTACTGTGCTGGAACATAAAATACAAGATTTTTCTTGTCTGAATAAAGTTTTATGTTACTCATTTTTGCAAAGTTAAATTACAGCTACAGAAAGTGACTTTTTATACTAAAAATTAGCTTTATGGTATACTTAAGGTGAATTTCTACTTCTCCAAGAACTGGAATGCCATTTCCTGTAAAATCTGACTGATCTTTCTACTTGAATAAGACACTTCACAATTTTTAGGGATTAATTCAAGCAATTCCTTTAGAAATGATAGAGCCTCTTGTAGTATTTAAAAACTGCAATAATAAATTTCAGATACAAACTAAGTTAGCATAAAATGGGCTTACATTTCTGTGCTTAGTGTGACATTTTCCAATAATAACATTTTATACAACAAAAGTGAGAATTCTTCTTTGCTCAAAGAAATAATCACCTTAGTTTGGCCAAATGCACATTTTTGTTATTTGTCATTTGTGTAACACTAGCACGGATGTATAAAATAATTTAGAGTGTCTTGAACTAGAATTTAGAGTAGCCACAGATCAAGAATTTCTTTCTGATCTTGGACATGCAGACACTGTGTATGCAAATCTCACACTGGAAAAGAATGAGTATCTGTTTTGCATGGCACTTAATGGAAAGCCTATTAATTAAGTCTTTCAAATGGAATTGAATTAAGCCATGGAAGTATTTAGACCACAAGTTTTTTTTGGTTTTTTTTTTAGTGTCCATTTTAATTTATATTTTAAATGGATGTCAGATACATGTTCTGAGCACTTAAAATCCCCTAGAAATGTAATGGTAGTTTGGAATATGCAAGAAATTCAGGTCTAGGAACTAAAAAGGAAAATAGAATGATAGTGTAATGTGACACAAGTGGTGGTTTTGTATGTTCATGTGTATGCATTTTCTTTCTGCCATTTAGAGCAGCTGCTTGGTCACAGGAAATATGTTAATAAGAAAGGAAGTTTTATGCATATTCAAGTAATTATAACGAGAGGATAAAATAAGGACTTCTAGCCTTATAAGCTTGTTATTAGTTTAATAAAAAAAATACATACTGTAAAAAAACCCCACAATTACACTGAAAAGAAATAGGAAAAATATTTTTAAATGCTCCAAATCCCATGTTTTATTTTCATTGTACAACATAACCCATGAGCCACTCAGTAAATAGATCTTTCAGTTTCATGTAAATGCTGCTTACTTTGAAGAGGTAGCCAAGTGACTAATCATTTAAGAGTCCTGGGGATTTTATAATTTTAACATCACATATAAACCCTTCTGAGAGTGGGTAACAATTCTGCTAACACAAAAGCAAAAGTGACCTATCCATTTAAAAATTATCCACTTTATTAAATGCTTGAAAACATCTTATGTCATGTCCATATTACTTGCTTGAAACTGTACTGGTTTTGAATGTGTGCTAATATAAAGATACTGTCACAGCCTCTGTATGAATTAAAACTTTGTGGAAAATACAGTCTTTTTTTTTTTTTCCCTCACATGCTTTCACTCAAAAAAATCACACTATTTTAGGTGTCCTCAATCCTGCCAGGTCCCTGCACAGTGTTTTATGATACCTGCATTTTATGGGAAAAAAACCAACCCAAAATGCCAACATAGTTTTTACATTACCATGGATATACTAGAAAAGTGCCATTATTGAGTTAGCTACCTATTCCTGTTCATTCATGAATGAATAATGCTAGAATTAACATGAGCTATAGTGCATTATTTATTATTTCTCTGGATTTGATGCTTAGCAGAGGTGTTAAAGGTCTGATGCCTTTTAAATGTAATTCATTTCTCTTTGTTATGTATTTTGCTGGCTAAAAAGTCCCTTCACTTTTCTTTTGCTATTGACATTTTGGGGTATTACTTCTTAAAATTAGAGTAATATTAAAAATATTTCAAGTTATAAGTTAAATAAATAGAACAATTAGTTAAAAGCATGCAATTATTTAGTGTTAGTGAATAGATTGTGAAGTAAACTTGAAATCTAGGTATGTAACTAATGTCTGCATTTGTATAATGAAAATGAAAACAAAATTATGCTCTTTTGTTGTGATTTTTATTTCTGAAAATTCAAGAACTAGCAAGAAAGCATCCAGGCTGGAAGCCTGGCACTATCAAAGTAATGGGAATTTCATTCACAGTAGCATAACCCTGTTCAAAGATTGTTTGTTCTTGTTTAAACAAGATTCCTATTTATGTTGTTAAAGACTCTAGATTAATATTTTATGATTCATAATACATGGTGTTGAAGGTTGGTGAACCAGGCAGTAAAACAGTCATTTCCTAAGAAGCATTTTCAGCACAAGCAAAACTGTCTGAATGTTGTTCAAAAGAGGCTGTTCACATGGATCTGAACAGGAGAGGGGTCCATGCAGAAATTAAGAGTACTAGTTACAAGCTGGGAAAACACCCTGTCTAACTGTAAAAACCTATACATCTATCGTGTATTAAAAGCAAATTGAACAGAGAAAGATTCCTACAAGCCATTGTGAGAATGCTTTCTCACCTGTGGGTATATCTGATTATCAGTCTTACGGTTATGAGGGTTTTGGCAAGACTTGCAAATTCCTGCCATGACTTCTGTCGACTCAAAACAAGCTGTTGGCTAGTGCTCTTGGCAAGCTTAGCATTTGCTGTGAGGCTTCTGCAAAAAAATGTTTTGGTCCTTCATCATTTAGGAGAACAATTGCTTCCCCAAGGCTTCTGTCTGCAATTTGAGTTGATGCGTCTCTTCTGTAGAGATGCCATGTGACATGTCCCACAACTGCCTTAATTTGAATTCGCAAACCGTATTTTCAAGGGTTTTCACAACACCTTGGAAGTTCTGTACGTGTCTCTTTGCAACTCTCCAAACTGTAATTTTCCAGAGTCCAAAGAAGAGCCTGGAATCGGGATCGTAATTCCTTCAAGAACACCCAAAGCAGTCAAAAGTACTGGTACGCAGCCTGCAGTGGGCAAGAAAAGCTGGGCAGAGCTAGAAGGAACTTCCTTCTCTGAACATTTATAAGACGCTTGATGATAGGACAGAACAACATTAAGTACCACCATGTCACCCCCTTTTCCTCGCATACTGACTTAACGGGTACTTTGGCTCACATTAGGTTTTGTATTATTATTGGCAAACACTCTAAACTTTGATGGTAGTTGTGAAATTCTGCAATCGCGCACGTGTCCATGCGAAGGTAGATAACTGGTTAACGAGGCTGGTTGATCAGACTAGCTGGGCTTGGTAGATGGCTCCTCCTGCAAGCACACTGCAGAATCGCAGCTCGCTGTAGTGGCTCCTGCACTGCGCAGAGCGTTCGCTTGTGAAGCTCAGCTGGGCATTTTTCATCTCTGTTTCAGGATCGGAATACCTTCTTTCCCCCTCCCCCGCCCCCGTCATGTCGATATTAGAAGGCAGTGCATAAATTAACAGTTATTAAATGCGCTGACGAATCTGTCGCAAGACTAATCTGAGCCTTTCTTCTGCAGAAGGAGGTACAAGAAGGAAAAGCACATTTCATAGTCATTAAATGCCTGCTAACTTCAAAAATGAAAGCTGAGCGGGAAGGATTAGGAAGGAAAAGAATAGCAGCAGCGACAATTTAGGTCTGGACAGTTTCATCCCCTTTCTTAGAACGGACAAAGGCTTAAACCCACAGCAGCTTTGTTTAACTCCTGTTTATTCTAGTGGTAATTATGAATGTAAGTAGGGACTAGACAATGAAATGTGTGTCTTCGGGAAACTTGGTCTGTGTGGTTTAAGCAGGATTGTGTTGCAACTTGTTTCCCTAAGGCTTCAAGTACCTCTCACCTAAAACTAAGGTAAAGTATGAGACTATAATGAATAAATAAAGAAATTTAAACTGCCTAATTAATTAAAATCCTGCAAAATTAGTATTAAAATTGCATTCCTTGCAATAGTAAGAAGATTATTTACAGGTTCTTTATTAAAACCATAAATACTTTAATAGCAAACAAATTTTGGAAAAGGTACTTTCCATAGAACATTTTAATTGTGTTGTTGTACTGAGATGATTGCACACAACTGGAAAAAAACCCCACATTTTATTTCTTTTTTAAATCCATGTGATCATTTTTGTACCTGTGTATGATTTATTTTTCTGACATTTTGGAGCTGCAGAATGTTTAGAGATGACCAAAAACCTCACCCAAACCATTCCCAGCAATCCAAAACAAGCCTTGAATTAAAAAACAATAAATGACTTTGTAGTCAACACCTACTAATGAAACAAACAAATAACCAAACCAAACAAAGCAGGGACTAAGCACCAGAGGGCTGAAGTCAGCATCCTAAAGCATATTTGTGTGCCCTGCATCTTGTCATGATTGATGCATTGCACTCATGTGGCATTTGACAAACATTGTTTTGCAGGTACTTAGCATGATGACAAATTAACAAATGGAATAAATGGATTACAAAGCATTTACATAGTCATTTATGCCTTTTTCCCATCCAGTCTGGACTACTACAAAGTGATCTGAGGCTAGTTACGAGGAGATATACAAGCTTTACAAGGTGCAGCATGCAGCACGGTGATTAATGCAGAAAGATTAATGAACATAATTTTGAATCTGTAGCTTTTGTCTTACGCTATTTGCTCGTTGTGTTATTAATAGGCACGGAAATCATGACCCTTATTTCATAAATCCTCAAAGGGCTGGCACGGGGCTGCCACAGATAGCATTCCTGAAGCGTCTTTGAAACAACCTCTGATAAACAGGGACAAAAGAGATGATCATCCAGGAGCAAACACCTGAGAAGCAGGGTAAATTAGCTTGGGTGACGGTCCACTCTGTCATGGCAGCAGTGCTCCTGGTTCCTCCGTACGCTACCGATCTGGCACTGTAAATCTCAGTGGGCTATTGCTGAAGTGGCCTCAGGTTTGAAACGACATAGTGGGGTGTGTCCCAAGATTTTTGTGGTGGGGAAACGACAGGAGTAATTTTTCACACGTGCCATCATCCCTCGAGAAAGATGATTGCAAAGCAGCGATGCTGCATTTGTACCCAGTGACCAAAAGTGCTCCTTTTGGGGAGACACCTCATGGGATCTTAATGCTTCTGCTGGGCTGCAGAGGCTTCTGCAGCACCAAGATGCCCCTCACTGCATGCAGGTGTCATCAGTGTGCAGTGCTAAGCTGCTGCAGCTCCCACCACACCATATTCTCTTTCTCCTCGTGTCATAAACTTGTTAAAACTTGGTTCATGCACTCTCCATCACAGACAGCAGAGATCGTGATCCTTAACATAGTCTGTGGAGTCTTCCCTTTGTCCTGTTTCGGTCATGTAAACAGAAAGGCAATTTGTACCAAGAGTGTTTTGGGTTCATTCTTTTTTTAATTTTAAGTTTGATTATTTAGATGATGCATGGTAATTTTTGACGTGTAGCAAATCTGATGTGTACTGTAAGATACAGGGAACGTTTGATCTTAGACATTCAGCCTAGCAAGTTAACACGTGTCAGTTGAGCTGCGCTAACTGCCCAATTTTGTGTTCTTTGCCTGTGGCAGCTATATAATGGTTCAATTTAGCTGGCCCTCAGAGAAAGCACCTGCAGAGCTTCGGTGTACCACAGACTGTCTCACCCCTTACAGGCATGCGAAGCTGTGAGTTTCTCAGTTTGACCACCGCAGTTTACTGCATGCTTCTGCTGTATTGGGTTACAACATACGTATTTGTGGGCGACATACTGAAAGCCAGCTGAGAGGCTCTCCCCAGATACGAAGCACTGAACACCTGCAGGATGAGTTCCTTCTGGTACTGCTTACACTCTGGGAGAACATAATTTCCTCTCCTTGCCAGTATGACTGCCGGAGGACATACTGTCAGTGGTGGATACGTTGCACATTTGTGGCCGCTGAGGTGATGGGCTGGAGAGCCAAAGACTGGGGTGTTGTGGGGCAATTAGTGTGAGTTATAGGGGAATGGAGTCTGGCACTGCAGGTTTGCAACCCATTCTAGGAATGCTAAGAAGCGCTATTTCTGAAGATGTTTTGCTACAGAAATGCACCACACCCTGTCTGGGGTGCAAAGGGGGAAAAGAAAAGAGAGAATGAAGTAATAGATGAGGGAGTGACAGCAATTAAAGAGTTGCAACAGACACTTGTGCCTTAGGGGGCATGTGTGGCGTGAACAGATCTGAGGAAGGGAAGGAAGGAGAATTATTAAAGGAGGTGCGTTAAGCTGTATGTATGAGATGTGGTTCTTAGCTTAAACTAGCAGCTAAAAATTTAATATGTTGAATGAAACTCATAGAATCACAGAATCATGGAATGGTCTGAATGTGAAGGGACTTTAAAGATCATCTAGTTCCAACCTCCCTGCCATGGGCAGGGATACCTCCTGCTATACAAGGTTTCTCAACGACCAATCTACTCCAAGGCACTTGTGTGCATTAAAATTCAACAAGAAGAGAAACACAGAGTAAAAAAGAGTGATAAAATAATACTAACAGGAAGAGTGTGGTGTTTCTCAATCAACATTACATGAAAGCAAGCTCTTGTAGTCACAAAATAGAAAATAGAAAAGAAAAACTATGCAATCTCTTCGCATTTCAACACAACATTTGGTAGAAAAAGCAAAATAGAGCTTGACAAATAGAGCCAGATACAGAAGGAAAGAAAATTTGGTTGAAATGAGAACAGGAGCATAAAACTGGTACTTAAGGATGTTGAAGATTTCATAATTGGAACATCACAACAGCAAATGTTATGTACTTTAGAATTGGCTCTTATTATTGAGACAAGGCTCCTTCAGAAAGCAGAACTCATTAATCCTCTAAAATAAAGTGAAAGTACTTTTAAATGAACTGATGTATGATCTATGTGAGATGTATAAATTAACGTCTTCTCCCTAAAATTTTATTTTGTGGTGACGTATGTAGGAATTACATTTTCAAATAAAGCATTATTTGGAAATGGAAGTGGCAAATCAATTTACAGAATTAAT
>NW_009648657.1:723014-726858 GCF_000708025.1 Charadrius vociferus | reverse complement strand
CATTCAGAAGAATGATATCCCTCTCTATCAGCAGAACATTTAGGACAGTTTCTTGCAAAGTTTTTTTCTACCTGTCAGATTTCATCTGGCAAGTCATATATTCTACAGGAGTTAAAGACGGTGTGTGGGGAAAAAATGAGCACTTGAAGCAGACCTCTAGCTGGTACATATAAGGATGAGGAAGGCGAGTAGTTAGTCCTGTCTCTACTCTTCTGGTGAGTTGTAGGCTGACATGGCTAATGCTGCCTGTGCAATATACAGTTCTGGATACCTGCTGAGATGATCCAGCTTCCCTCTGTTGAAATGCTGATCTTTTGCATGTGGAGTTCTGAGCTTCCTCAGACAGCAGTGGCCAGGGATCTGGTCATATTTCCACATCTGGGAGCAGTGTATTCATGCCAACCGAGAGGTGACAGCCTTTAGTCAGGGTGCAGAACTACACTAAGGCTATGTTGCTGTCAATGCCCAAGCTAGACCTCCTCATGCCTAGTGCCTATTAAGCTTGGCTACAATCCCAATGACCCTTTGGGTTCAACGCAGGTACTTCAGCTAACTAACTCAATTAAGCATGTGTGGAGAAAGCAAAGAAACATTATGTTCATTCAGAAGTGTAAGGAAAGGAATAAAGGCTGTGAGATCAAGAGCTTAGCCCTGTAGCTCACAGGACAATCTTGTTTGCGGAAGGTGATGGACTTAGGAGAGGAGGGGCTTTTGGATGGCTCCTGAGTTTCTTGAAGCATTTGAAAAGTTGCCTTGACCATACTGGAGTAATTAATGGGACTTGGCATTTCAGTGTGTGCTTAACTGCAGATTTATGCAGGGTAAAGCTCACCACTGTCCAAATGTACCTGTAGGGCCTCAGCTAAAGCCTTTGAAGTCAATATCAGTCTGATGTGAATGAGAGGTGGATCATGCCCTTAAACAAATATTTCTGGAAAGCCCACTGTGCATATGGAGAAATATTTTCTTGCTAAGCTGACATTTTAAAATGAAATCATTTTTTGGCTCCAGGCCTTAAAGGAAATGGGACAACTTTATTTTCATGTATTATTTTTTAATGATGCAAAATATAAGTTTAAGTTTCTTTTTATTTTAAGGTGACTGTGTATCTCTTTTCAGACTTTCCTAAAGAACCCACCCCGAGAACAAAAACTACCCCAAACCCATTGATGGAAGAGAAAGCATCAGAAATTATTGGCCTGAAATGTTTTTGAAAGTTTTAAGTTTGGAAAGCAGGGAATAAATGGAAACTCTTTTGCAACCACAAGAACTGTTTTGCACTGTATGCCAACCCGTGGGTGTTTGTGTGTGTCAGAGCTCGTCAGGTAGTTATTTGGATTTTATTTTCCATCTATGTTTATGAATCACTCAGACACAAACCCAGATTTCTGCTATTGCTTTGTTATTTGTAAGCATAAATTGAATAATCTGGGTGATTAACTTTCAGAGTACAGGATATCCATAAACTGATTGCTGCACTGTGTCACCACTGCCTGTTCACATAAAGTGATTGATTAACAATTTTACAGTGTAAGATTTCAGCTTCCCTTTTGGAGAACTAAAACTTTTAAGAAGTTTGAACAATAAATGTCAAATTAAGTCAGAATTTAACAACAGTTAAAGGAACTAATTTTCAATTCCTGTTGTGAGCCTTCATCTAATGGTAAGCAAGTGTTGCATACCTTCTGTAATATTAATAAACTTTTGCTCATTTGAAAAAGAATCACTTCCAGGAGCTACTCACCATCAGGTCAGCAGGGTCAGTTTTCGGTTTAGCACATAGTGTTCAGAAGTTAAATTTTTGTACAATTTTGTTAATAACGAGTTATCTTGGGTGTGGATTCAGAATATCTGGGGATATTCTGAAAAAGGGGAAAAAAAAGGCTATATGCCTGTGTGCGTCTTGTTACTATTCTGTTATAACCAACTGTTGCTCGTTCAACAATACTGTAAAACAAATGGCACTATTAAAATATTTGGGCGATAGATACCAAAGGACCTTTGGAGGAGGTTAGTCCTTGCATGCCCAGCCTTTATGTATTGTTAACACCTGGGTGATGCCTGAGGCATGCCAGCCAATAATTATATACCTTCATATTTCTTTCCTGACAGCCTGTCATCATTAGTGCTAACTGCGAGTTAAAGAGAGACTCTTCATGCCTACCCTTTTTTCCTGTACCAAATTCTACAATATCTTCTTCAAAATCATATTTATTTCACCAGTAGGTTACATAATGGGGTTCATTACAACCTTTTTGCATACATGAGAAAAATAATGCTGTGCTGGATCTTCTGAACTACTTAAGTGACAACTGCAGAACAGGCTATTTGAGCAAACACATTGCAGAAAGTCATTTGCAATTAAAATATTTTAAATTACGTTCCTAATGACCATATTTTGATCTTACTTTAAATCAGGACCATCATGGTTTGCACCTCAGAGAAAGGCAATGGTATAGGGTTTGCGTGTAATTCATGCATGGTCATTCCATCAGTGGGCTTTCTGTGAGAAGCAAGGAGTCATAAAACTCTCAATGTGAAAGTTGGGTTGGAAAAGAGGAATTTAGCTCTTTAGATGAAATTGTAGGGCTGATGGACAGAAGGAATCAGTAGATCATCTGGTCTGATCGCTTGTATAATATGAGCATCTACCTCTTTAATGAGGTTAATAATTCACTATTAATTGGTGTGTATGTTGCATCTGACTTATGTAGCTCTTACAGAAAAGCTTTCAATCTTTATGTGAAGGCATTAAGATGTGGGGAAACTGCATGTCCATTGGTCATTGCTCCAGGGATTAATCATTCTTGCAGTTAACTATTAGAACATTTCCCCATCTAAATTTTCTTGTGCTTAGCTTTTGTCTGTTGGGTGGGTTGGTTTTTTTTGTTTTGTTTTGTTATGTCTTTCCCGATTTATTAAAATTCCTTTTATAGTCACTATTTTTTTGCCACGTGGAGATGTTGTAAGTAAACCATCTTTCACTATTGCTTTTTAAAAGCTGAGCGGATTCCTTATTCTGTCTATGCGAGGCATTTTCTTCGAGCTCGCAAATAACTGGGGTAACGCTTTCTGTGCACCTTCAACATCTTTCTTGAAATAAGAACACCAAAGCTGGAGGAAGTGTTCCAGTATTAGTCTCACCAATGTTATAACGGGTAGCTAAAATCCCCTTGGCTTTGCTCCATTTATTGCTCTTTATGTATCTGAGGATCATAGATGCCTCTTTTGCTGGGTCACTTTAATGGAAGCTTGCCTTCACACCTCTGTGTACTTAGTTGTCCTTAATTATTACTTTTTTTTTTGCCCCAGGATGCAATTCCTCAGCCTGTGGCTATGGTCAACATTCTTCCTAGATGTATGACTTTCATAGAATCACAGAATAGATTGGATTGGAACGGACTTTTAAAGGTCATCTAGTCCAACACCCCTCTGCCTCCCCCTCAATGTGCAGGGACATCTTCAACTAGATCAGGTTGCTCAGAGCCCTGTCCAAGCCGACCTTGAATGTTTCCAGGGATGGGACATTGATCACCTCTCTGGGCAACCTGGTCCAGTGTCTCACCACCCTCACAGTAAAAAATTTCTTCCTGATATCTAGTTTAAATCTCTCCTCTTTTAGTTTAAAGCTGTTACCCCCTGTCATATCGCAATAGGCCCTGCTGAAAAGTTTGTCCCCATTATTCCTGTATGTCCCCTTTAATTACTGGAAGGCCGCACTAAGGTCTCCCCAGAGCCTTCTCCTCTCCAGGCTGAACAACCCCAACTCTCTCAGCCTGTCCTCATAGGAGAGGTGCTCCAGCCCTCTGATCATCTTTGTGGCCCTCCTCTGGACCCACTCCAA
>NW_009648657.1:689639-718508 GCF_000708025.1 Charadrius vociferus | reverse complement strand
GCAGGGACATCTTCAACTAGATCAGGTTGCTCAGAGCCCTGTCCAAGCCAACCTTGAATGTTTCCAGGGATGGGACATTGATCACCTCTCTGGGCAACCTGGTCCAGTGTCTCACCACCCTCACAGTAAAAAATTTCTTCCTGATATCTAGTTTAAATCTCTCCTCTTTTAGTCTAAAGCTGTTACCCCCTGTCATATCGCAATAGGCCCTGCTGAAAAGTTTGTCCCCATTATTCCTGTATGTCCCCTTTAATTACTGGAAGGCCGCACTAAGGTCTCCCCAGAGCCTTCTCCTCTCCAGGCTGAACAACCCCAACTCTCTCAGCCTGTCCTCATAGGAGAGGTGCTCCAGCCCTCTGATCATCTTTGTGGCCCTCCTCTGGACCCACTCCAACAGGTCCATGTCCTTCTTATGTTGAGGGCCCCAAAGCTGGACACAGTACTGCAGGTGGGGTCTCACCAGAGCGGAGCAGAGTGGCAAAATCACTTCCCTCGACCTGCTGGCCATGCTTCTTTTGATGCAGCCCAGGATATGGTTGGCTTTCTGCACTGCAGGTGCACATTGTTGGCTCATGTCCAGCTTTACTTTCACCAGTACCCCCAAGTCTTTCTCGGCAGGGCTGCTCTCAATCCCTTCATCCCCCAGCCTGTATTGATAGTGGATGGCTGCATAACTGTTTGGCATTTGGCAGGGTACCTGGGCTGTCCTCCTCTCATTTTCATTTGCCATTCAGCTCAGATCAGTGACAACTACAGATTTGATTAAAATGTTGACTAACATCAGGCTAAATACAGACCCCACTAGAAACATCTTCTGCTATAGGTGATTCCCAACTCTTTGAAACCTGTCTGTGAGCCATTATCCTCAAAGAATCAAATCAGTTTTTTGCCAAGATGTACTTTCCAAAATACTCTGATGACTGGTGGTAGTATTAATATTCTTATCCTTTAATTCTTTGTGATGTAAATCCTACATGATTTTTTCATTAATCTGTCCTGGATTAATACCAGTATTGCTGGTCTTTAGTTATGCAGGTCATCTGCTTGCCCTTCTATTGAGAGCTTTCACAAAAATTAATGCTCTCTAGGCATCTGAAATCTTTCTGCTATTGCAAGCTGTACTGGAGATGAGTATCAGCCAACAGGGCATTTCAGCTAATTCTTATGGAATTCTTGGCTGAAAATATTCTGAATCTTCTGTTTTTAAGATATTTATCTCTTGTGGATGTTGTTCAACATCCTTCTTAATTACTTACAGACTGCAAAGTACTGCAATGCCCTGCAGTCTCATGCATCATCCTTTTTATTGTCTCAGCAGCTGCATTTCTTGGTGACAAGGCTTTAGCTCTGGTTTAGGTGTGAGCTGGCAATTGCTCATTTCTTTCCATTGTGATTCATAAATACGATGGGAACAGTCCGCCCCCTGACTTGCAGGTGTAGCTGTCATTGAGTTCAGCAGAACTTGTGGCAAATGAAGTAAATGAGTTGTAGAGCAAGATAACATCCTCTAGTTAATAAAGCGGCTGAATGAAAGAGGAGATCTCTTACTCTCTACAAACCTCAGCTTGTTCTGATGGGACTTGCAGCTATAGTCTGAACACAATAGCCAGATCATAAACATGCAGTTTGTGAACAACTGTGTGTTTGGACACCACTTGATGTGTGTATTATACTAGAGCTGCTATTATCAGTGTCTTTTAGAATGCCAGTCATGCACTGCTTGGTTTTAATACTAATCTAACACAGTAAAATGCAGTTCCTAAAATTAGAGGTCTACATGATTTCAGTGGAAAAAGAGCAGATAGTCTCAGTCATTACTGCTGAAAACAGTCCACAGAATGTTAAGGAGTGAACAAAGTAGTACAAACCTATTGAAAAGTATTTTGTAGTAGTATTTGTAATGTTTTTGTAATTTATTTATAAGACTAAAAGCATGCATATTTTAAAAATGTCAGGTTATTTAGAAACAATTATTACTGACTAGTATAAACATATTTTCTTGAAATATACTGATAACAGTTAAATTGGTGTTCGTTGAGCAAATGAATCAACTGAAATGATAAGAACGAACATTAATTTAGTTACTATTTTGAATGCATTGTAAGTTCAAGGCATAAAAAATGTATCTGTGGTGGAAAGACATGTCTCGAGAATAGAAAAAGATATGAGGAAACCCCGTGCAGTTAAATGAAAACCACAGAAAAAAATAATATAGATAAAGGTTCATTTCAAAGAAAGGATATGCTTTTTGGCTCTGGTTAATACAACATTGACTCATCTAGGTTATGAAAAATATTGTATGAAAGAATCCTGTAATAGCATAGGAAAAATATACCTACTGGTAACAACAAACGAGCGCAAATATAAACAAACTTATTTATATCCACATGTGTAGAGTAACAAACAATAGCAGCCCTAAACATTACTTCAGTGCAATGCCTGGAAAATATTTTGTCCAAGATGTGCTGAAATTGGCTGGGTAACTTTATACTAATCATCCTCTGTTCTAACATGCTTTATGAAAAAAACACAGGAAATTGTATGTATGTATCTTCTTCATGCCAACAGTCAGAAAGGACAAAAGACTCAACTTGCAGCTTGAAAAACCTCAGAAATGCAGAATCAAATGACATTCCATCACCCATTATATACACTTTCTGAGCTGAGCAGCCTGTATTAGAAACAGCATGTACTAGCAAATATTGGCATGTTACTTCTTTCTTGATAGACTTCAGAAAAGTTTTCTGTGATTACTTTATCCAGAAGGGCAATGAAGGAGACTAAAGTGACCGTTCATATGGTAGCTCCTATATTAAAAGTAATTTAGATATGGTTGAGTTAGTTTTACCCCAAAATAAAATTGTCCAGTGTTAGTACCAGTACATAATATCTAGACATTTAAACAAAAGAGGTGTTTGCGAACTGTTAAACATAAAATGAAATTTGTTTAAGAATACTAGGTTTCATGACCAAAAAAGAACTCTGTAAGTTATAAAACAGAGTGCAATATATAAGGAAAGAGAGAATTAAAAAAGTAGAATATGCAATTGGCATGAATATGAATAACAGTGAATATAAATAAGAAAATTAAACCCTACAATCTCTTAGTATCATTGCAGTATCTACTGCCGATTGCTTTAAGGAAAACAGAGAGGAGGAAAGGGTTATAGCAGGGTCTGAAAAAGAGTAACAGCAGCTTAAAAATATGAAACCAGCTAATATTAGCTAACCAGGTGGATGCTCATCCTGGACAAAATATGACAATGGCTAAAATGGTACTCAACAAATGGGAACGTGAAGCAGTGACACCCAAATTTTCACAGCCCCCACAGAGCAGTTTCAGGACTAACCCACTGCCCGCTGCCTTCCCCTTTACAGCCTTTCTTATACTGAAGGTATTACAGTGAGTTCACTGAGAAAATGCAGAATGAAAGCCGTGAATGTACTACAGTGCGCACTAAAAGCTGCCATATGCCCTTCATGCTGGTTGTCCAGCATACACACAAGGAAGAGTACCATCCAGGTGCACTGCGGTATGTTGGAGGGACATCTGAGGGATTCCTGAAGCTATGGTGACCATGAGGACAATGCATCTAGTCCCACATTGCCCTAAGAGTCACTGAGGCCAGGGATCAGATGGATTATCCTGCTGCACTGAACCTTGTGCACATGGGATGATGTACATGGAGTCGAAGGACAGAACAGGAGTTGCTAGCAATCATTCTGGCTCAGTGGAAGTAAATTTTCCTGAAAATACTTGAGTTACCTTTTTTTTGAAGAGAATCCAAGTGACAAAAGCAACTGCAGTGATGTAGCGTAGCTGGCCATCAGCAAGGTGACTTCAGACTTGATAGTTGCACAATGTTTTCAGTAAGAACCTGTTACTATGTCTAGTCAAAATGTGTGAGCGTGCATTCTTCCATAGATTAAAAGTTTGCTGGTTGATATATATGTATGGAAGTATGGAGGTCTATCAACCGCAGGTTGATTCTGCAGCACTGCGTGGCCCATGCAATTCAATCAACTTTCTGGAAGAAAATGTATTAAGGAAAGGATGTAATAAGACGTATACACAAAATTGGCAGATGATACTGAGACTTGTGGCTTGGTAAATCAGGGTAAATTACTCAGTTTGAACTGGATAACTTGTTTAACCTTAGAGCAACTAAGTAATATAGTGTATTTTAATATAAGCAGAAACAAACCAGAACCCGAAATATGACTGTTTACCAGTGGCTGTGTCCTCCCTGTGAACTGGGCTTTCTAACACACCTGTAACTAGTCACTCACAAAGAGGGCTTAGGAAGGGAGTGGTATCCTGTGTCTCCAGTCTAACTTCCAGTTCAGTCAGCATTTTTCAGTCTGAAGCAAGTAGCATTATGTAATTTGGGGTCTGATGCAAATAATGTCAGATAAATTTATATAGCTGGTTTTATGCAGGTGCGTAGACTAGAAAAGGTAACTGCTGTGACAGTCTAAATGGTACTGAGCAACAGCTCTAATGGTTTTGCTCTAACATGCATAAAAGTATCAAAAATGGACCCTCTGATAAAAGACATAATGTATCAGACTTGAGTATATCATTCACCTCAGCTTTTTCCACCACGAGCTGTGATATAACACAAGCCTTACAAATCACCACAGACATGTCAGGTATGTTGCCATCCAATTTTTTGCATTTCTGGAGAAGCGTGTAAGGTGCAAAATAATATCCATGTTTATTTGCAGGCAAACAATTTGCTGAGAATAACCACAGAATTACAGGAGCCCAACCTCATACTTGTTGGAGTGTGGGAAATCTCTGCCTTTTCTCAATGAGTGTGTCCAGGGGCACTAAATATCTCCCTGACTCTAAAGACAGGCTTTATTAAAAATCAAAATTGCTTAACTAGAACAAGATAATTCTTTGTACAGAGAGATCACCGATCAGATCACTGAACTGACATATGACCCATGTTAAGTAGGAATTGAAAACACATCTCTGAATTCCCCCCCTCCTGTCCACTGTATCCATACAGGGCAAGATCTCCCCCTCATTTGCCTTTCACACCAAAACCAGCCAGTGGCCCTTAGTTTGCTCCAACCCCTTGCTTAGGAAAGTTTTTTTTTCTCTCCATCATTCCAGAGGGAGGTCTGCTCCCTTCTACACACAGGTTCTCTCCTTGTGCCAAATCTTTCTTCCTTTTGCAGACCCCCATGTCATGTCTCCCCATCTTCTCATGCCCTAGAAGCACTTTGTGCCAGAGGTGTCCAGGAAAGGTGCATTTCTCCTCCCTCCAGAGGGTCCCCAGGGTACAGCAACCGGAACAAATTGCTTTCCTTCCTCCTGCCCAGCACTCCTGCCCTCTTTAACCAAACATAATGAATGGTACTCACAGAATAAACAGAAAGCAAACTTGTTAACTGCTTGCACCATTGCTCTCAATCAGGTTGAGAATTTTTTCTAAAACGATTCTTGGAATAATCCAACATTTAGCACTGTTTGTTGCAACAGAGAAGAGACACTATTCCTATATTACAAATATAACATATTTCATAAAATTTAGTTCCACTTGGCAGGACATGCTGCATCCTGCCTGTTTCAGAAGAAATGATATTCCAAAGAGACCACAGCTGTAAATATTTCAGACATTAAAAACAAAAAAGAAGCAAGATGAAAAGTGAAAGTGCTGAGCACAACCAACCAAATTAAAATGTAAGAAAATAAGTGTGGTAAGAGAACATGAAACAAAACAAGCAAATAAAAAGACAGTGCAGTATATAGATCCAGGGAAATATTGCATCCACTGTTTTAAAAGCATTAATTTTTTTTAAAATGTGAATTGTTTTCCACATTGCATATAGCCTCTATGCATTTGCATTTTGTTGATATTCTAACACTTGTGTTGAATAGCAGAAATACAACATATAGAGTATTTGTAGAAAATAAGACTCTAATTCATAATTGTCATTCTTGTCCATAGAAGAAATATGGAGAAAGGTACATGAGAAAGGTAAATCTACAGGGACTTTTTAGAGCATTTATAAGATCAGACTCCAAATTTGGGCACTTCTTTGATGCTATGGGTAGGCCCTAAGGATACTGTCCATTTTTACTGGCAGGAATTACTGCTTTCTGCTGGGCATAGTCTGGTGTTCTACAAGCTGCGAATGATCCTGGCAGGTGCCACCCTTCTGCCAGTCTTTGTGCTGGTTTTCAGAGGCTTGTTACAGGTCACTTCTGCACAGCAGCTTTAAGAGAAGAGGACACTGCAACTTCTCCTTCTTCCTTCACATCCTGCATATCATTTAAGAGTATTGCACTGTATTTCTATTTTGCACTTCTGTGATTGATAATCTCCTGCAAGTTGCCATTATGCAAAATGGTTACAACTGCTTCTTTTCAGGTTGGGAAGGATTTGATCATTCAAATTTATTAACGTTCTTCTGAAATTCATAATATTGGCAATTCTTCTGCTTGCATTTACAGCTAATAAAACAGTGAGAGAGATTTTTACATTCTCAGTGGCCATACAAGACGTGAACTTTGAATGTAGTTATTCTTATAAAAATATTAATGTTGTTATTATTGCTATATGTTATATTGTTATATGAATATAACATATAAATGAATGTAGTTATTATTATTATATATTATAAAAATATCAAACACATTTTTACCTTTAATTTGCACAGACACTACTTTAAGTTTTAAAAAGAATAATGTTAAGGTATGGGGAACATTATTTATTCATTTTTATTTTGGTACATTTCTGAGCTGTGAAAAAAAATAGAAATCTCATTTGTGACATGAACTTAATAAGCTATTTCTCAGCATGGCTTTTAAACTGGTTGACAAAAGGAAAAAAGAAGTCAAAATTCTTTGACTATTCATAAAAAATGGATTTAATACATTAGCCATTAAATATTCTTTTAGCGTTGATAGAATGGCTTGAATAATAAATACTTTTAGTTGTAAATAATGTATTTTCTTTCTAAAACCTCTGAACCTATTATACCCTCAAATATAATTTGACCAGGTCTAACAAGGCTCAGCTGGTATTTCTCCTCTGAATATTGGAAGGTTGCTGCCTTCGCTGGGATTACCAAGAGTGATCATGGTTTCTCTGGATACACAGAGAGAAGACTCCTCTGCCCGGGCTCTGCCTGGCTCGTTGCTGTTTCTTTCTGATCCCCACTGTCCCTAGCTCGGCAGGGAATGGAAAGTCCGGAGCATCCCCACAACCACTGCTAGCTTTGGGAGGGTATCGCAGCTCCCTGAAGTTATTCCTCTCCCTGGATATGAGTAGGTGTTGCTAGAAAGCAAATGGATTACAGAATGGTCCATAACTTTGCCCATCAGCAACGGGAAACCACAGAGGTGTCCTCAGTCACCTCACAGTGGTTGACACCACGGAGGTGTCATTGTTCACCTCCGTGTGGCAAATCACTGGGAAGGCTCATAGTCTCCACTGGTGAGAGAGGCAGTACTTCTCCATTTAGGTAGCATTTTTTTTTTGCCTATCAGCTGACCTGACTTAAGTGGTACTGGATATTTTGTTGTGGTGTGACAACTCCGATGTCCTCCTTGGGCAAAAGATGGGAACCTCAGTCATGTGGATGCCAGACTCTGACAGGAGGCAAGTTTGTGACGAGCTGGAGTGTGTGGACACTGCCTCTTCTTGCTACAGGTGACTGGGTGGGCAGCCTGAGCAGCTGCCTGCTCACAATCACCCCGATGCCAGAAGCTCCTTCCTGTCCACCTGACCATGGCGCTGGAGACCCAGCTGGGGCTAAACGTGGCATGGCTATACTTAGTCTGAAGAGGACAGTACTTTGGTGCAACACCCAGCCTGCTGAAACAAGCTGTATAGTCACTGGAGGCACAGTGGTGGATGGGATGGGCGTTACATGTACATAGAAGGGTTAAAAAAGATATGTTTTGGTTTCCTTCAATATTGTTAGGGAGCCTTTAGCAGTAATAAAGATTACTTATGACAAAGGAGTGCACTCTAGAAGCAGAGAAATTAACAGTTAAGAATATGATTAGTTTTCACTAAGGGCCGTTGAAACTTTAGCGCAAAGGGAATTCTCTAAGACTTCCAGCTTTTTTCATGATGTTGACTTTGCTCACAACCTCCATACTAAAACCAAAGGCTAAATAGTGCCTGTGCCCTGACTCCCACAGTGGTTTTGGTGTGTGTTGCAGATGTTATGAGGCATCAGCCATGGGAGACGCTTAACAAATCCATTTGAAGTTTTTAATTTTAAACAACAGGAGCCATGACTCAACCCTTAGCATTAACCTACCTTTGTTATTTAATATAGGTCTTAATTGTTTAAATAATTGTGGGAAACCTTTTTACTTCTAGAGATATTATGTGAGCCTGAAGTCATACTTTTTTACTATCACACTCTTTTAATTGTCCCTTACTGTTTCTGATACCGAGGTCTACTCAGAAATAGCAAATAGGATCCATCATTCACCTGAAAGAAAAGAAAAATATTAAAAAATAGTGCTCATGTAAATATCCTGGTATAATTCAAAATCCAAGAAAATCTCCCGATCATTCTGAAAATTTGTGTATGTTCTCCTTTTTGACACATCATATTCTTGAGAAAATTTTTAACTAGAATCTTGTTAACTGTTTTTCTTCTCACTAATATAAACTAGCAGATGTACAGCATCTGTAAATACTTATGAAGACCAAGTAGGTAGAAAAATTATCACATCAGCGCTTCACCTTTCAGTACTTTTTCTGGGTGATGGTCATGTTTGAAGGACAGAAAAAAAATAAAAGGCCTGTCTTTCTATCTTAGCAACTCTTCTGGCTACATTCAGTGTAATAATAATCATGTACTATCAGATTTAACTGTAAAGACTTCAACTACGGTCTTGTATAAATTGAATTTTTGTGTGAAAAATAAGCAAGGATAGGATCAATGAGGCAAATTTGGGATTAGGAAAATAATACTGTGCTTCAAGGAGCATTAAAATATGTTTAGATTAATCATGGATTAACATGGTAAAAACTGAAACCCCATTGTTGTTAATCTCTTTGAACTAGACTGAGCTATTCTAAACCAACACTGAACAGAGTTTTCATGTGTAGAATGAGGCAGGAGTTTTCAACTTTTCTTTTGTTAAAAGCCAGATTTAAAAAAAATATTGTTGAAGTTTTTGTTTCAACAAAGGTTTCCTCAAGGCTTGGGTATAGTTTCATGTCAAGTGAAGGAGAGGAAAAAAGATTTCAGCCATGGAATAATCCAGGTGAGGAACTGCACCTGGCAAATGGGTAAGAAGAATAAAATTATAAGTTTTTTTCCTGGGATAAAAGATGGTGGATGGTGTAATGCCACTCACTTAAATTGAAGCTGTATCTGCCCCTGCATATAGTAGGGAAAAGAATCCATATTATTCAATTAATGAATAAATTGCTTTAACTGCTTTTATTTTTTTTTTTTTTCCTGAAAAAGGAGGAGCTAACTTAAATTATTCTCCGACTCTTGAAATTTCTGCGCTTTTGCAACACAAGCACTGCTGGTCAAATTAACAAATGGCATTGAAAAAGCTGTGATACTTAGGCCAAAATAGTTTCTTAGAGAGAAATCATGGTACATGCAGTGAGCCTTTCCAGTAGTCCTGGGTCAATGTGGTTAGCAAAATTGCTGCATGCAGCAGAAAGACAGGAGGTGCAACTGTCTGCTTGAAAGGTACGTACAGCTTGTTGACCCAAGCTTTTCTACAGTCTAAATAACAATCATTCCAACTAGATACAGAAATAATAGTGCAGCTGATTTACACGCTATTTTTTGGATGGAGTCTATTTGCAAGACATTTACTAATTATCAATAATTTACATGTTTTGAAGAGTCTGTTATTCCATTGTTTAAATTAGGTCAAAGATCAGACCAAACCAAATGCTGTAGTTTTTGAAGCCCTTAGTTTTTAACTCTAGTTGATTTATTCATGTAGAAAATCCACTAAATTGAAAAGGAGAAAGATAAGAATGTAAAGATGTTTCTGTCCTCTGTCCTTTTGCTCCTGACGTTGTCCAGTAACCATTATGAATCCTCTGCCCTCCCAAGCTCTTTCAGGTTCCTGCTCTATTAGAAAAACTACCTTAAAGCTCCTAATGCCCCACTTTTTACTTTTGTGTAAAAAAATTAGAGTTGGAAGTGAAGTAATATTCATGAGGACATGCACTGCTGTTGGAAAGGATTCGCAAGTACAAATATGGATGCTAGGAAAGTGGTTTGACAAGCCTGGAGGATAGAAAGGGGAAGAAAAATGTGAAATAATACTTTAGCAATAATGTACAGTTAGAAAAGGCAAGCAACAGTGGGGTTTTTTTTGTTTGCTCGATTTTTGATATCTCCCTTACCTTCCTGCCTTATTTTAGAAGGACTTTTTTTTTAAATGAAGTTGTCCTGTGTTGTCCAACGTATATACACACACACACACAGACGCACACACAAAGAAATTATCTTGCAAAAGTTATTTTAGTTAAAAATAAGCTCCAGAAACGTGCTTTAATAGTAGTTGCAGCTGTTCCCAACACACTGTGCAGTGGTCAGCTAATTTGTGGGCATTGAAGCCATACAGCTTCATGAGAGGAGTGTCTCTGGGCTGCGGTACAGCAGTTTGCTCCAGCGCCACTTATTTCTTTGCCTGGAAGCATAGGAGATAAAAGAGTAACCTTAAGATGATAGTGCAAGTCAATAGTAAGGTCCTGAATGAAGTGGGAGACACAGTGCTTACAGTCCCTGCTGGACAGCAGTCAATATCAGACATCACACTTAAACTGTCACAATTTGACCTGACAATCCTTTTTCAGAAGGACCAGAAATAGAGCTAGCCAAGTTACCTTGCATTTCTGAAGAAGGTCACAAGCAGGTCACTGGCAGATGGAAGTGTGTATTAAAGATGTCTAGTATGAGTATAAGCATGAACATTTCTAGCCCGCATAAACATAAATGTTAAGATGCATAAGGGATTGTTACCGCCTAGCTGGAACAGGAGCACAGTTAAAAGATCTTTATAAGGAACAAAGAGAGATGTTTGCTCTGTTCGTGTGAAAAAAAAAATTACTGGAAGAAAAAAAAAGGAGACTTATATAGTCAGCAATATATGTTCTAAAAATGCAATTTCCGGATTAATAACAAAGATGCTGTTCTAGTTCACTAGTTCCTTTAGGACGTGCGCTTTTGACCCATGCAACATATTGTGCCCCATGGCTCTTAGCTGAACTGTGACTTAACTGTTCCTATTTTTTTAAAAATGTGTGATGTCTATTAAAACTAGCTGGTGCTTGTACCAGGACCCCAGTGGAAATGAAAGAGATGTCTCCATGGACTGTCCATTGGTTAAATATTAAAGGATCAAACTTTAATATTTAAGTGTGTATGTAGTATATTATATAAAACAAATTCCCATCTGAATATTTTAAGTTTTCTCTTTAATCTTGGGAATGCCAGCGTTTCCACCCCTTAACTCTAATTAACCAGATAAAACAGTATTTCAAGGATATATCTCCTATGAAAAGAGTCAGGTTTTTCTGTGATTATATATATCTTTGCTCCAAGGCACTTATTAATTTGCTTAAAAGTTCATGCATCATTTCACAGATTGTTTTAGCACTTGTCATCTTATCAGTCCGTGTCTGAGTAAGGCACACTTGAAAAAAATGAAGTGAAAGATTAAGTATTCCAGCATGCTCTACATTATAAATATAACTGTCTTCATTTTATAAATGCATTTCCATAAAAATGGAGCAACAGAGAAGGGTAAGAGGTGATGGAGCACGGTGAAACATGGTGGGCCTGACAAATGCAGCTGGGGAGGGAATCAGAGGCAGCAGCAGGACAGATACAGCTGGAAATCTTTTATTCCCCTGCAGCTGCAATACTCCTTGGCTCTGCTATTTCATGTCTCATGAACAAGGGAGCAGAAGGAGCAGGTGCTCTGCAAGGGCAGGAGAGGCAGCGCCCTGCCGCTGAGGGCTGTCGTCAGGCCCAACCCCAGCAAGGAGGGTAGAGCTTCTCAGTGATGGTAACCCACAGTCCCCATCACCCCAACAGGTCCATCATGATGAGGCAGGTCCACAGGTAAGGCAAGAGTGTCCTGCCTTTGAAGTACCATAGTAGGCTGGAAACAAAAAAGAGCAGTCCTCCAGGTTAGTGAAATGGAGACCCAGGTCGCCAAAAGTATTTGTTTGGCATCCCTATACACACACGTCCCATTTAAATGCTCAAAATCTCTGCCAAGCTACCACTTGACTGGATGGGTGTTTAAATCCTGTAGGTGGCTAACCAGCCACCACACACTACACAGCCTAAATGCTGAGGTCAATCTGCAAGTCAACAGGGGCTGACAGCCCACAACTGGATTTTAGATTAAATCTAAGTCTAATCTCCAAGTCAAGGGCTTGAATGTCACCTTCCTACATGTCAAGTGAGGCGTCTCATCATGAGTTGTCTGCTGTCTTGTAATCAACATGTAATAATTTGTAGACAGTGGAAGGGCTTCAACATTGCTAGTCGGTCTGCAATGTATAGTGCAGCTTTGTGGACAGATATGTAGCTCGACTCTGAGCAAGTTGGCTTCAGAAGCAACATTCCTGCATCAGAGCTGGGTTTCACCCAGGTGAATTAGCCCTGCATGCTGAGATAGCTGCATGGGATCCAGGACCCATCCACTGAATTGGTCAGGCAGTTGGACTATACAATCATTGAAGGTCCCCTCCAACTGAACATATTCTGTTCCACTCCACTCCACTCCGCTCCATTGCGCTCCACTCAATTCCATACCACCTTTTTACTTACCGGTTGCTTTGGAGTTGGGATAGGGCATGTGTCAGCCATTGTCACACAGATACAGCCATCAACTAGCCCTAGCATACCAAAATAACCAGAATGTAGGTAGAGAGGAACGGCATTTAGATCACTTAGAGCCTGTGCAGAGGCAGATGACTTTGCCTACTCCCACTTCTCTGCTCTTCAGCTGTAGCTGATTTAGGCAGATCCTTGCTCAACTGATTTCTGATTTATTTTATTTTTTTTTTTAGTCAGTCCTTCACTCTCACCGTTCATTGCCCGGGAAGCTGTATTTGGGCTGAGAAATCCACAGTGTCACAGGGGGAATAAAAGTTAGCTTTGCAACATTTAAGTACCTTTGAGGATCTGGGCCCGAAGGCTTAATCCTACACCATCAAAGTCAATAGTAGCTTCCTGAAGTTAGAATGGGAAATTGAGGTAAGAATGTGAATATGTTCTTTTATCATTTCTTTTTTATAGTTTCTGTTGATAAAAAGCCTTGGAGTAGCAATTCTTCTTTGATGCTTCTGCTGTAAAATCAGAGTTCAAAGGGGCTGGTTTGGATCTGTACAATAGTCTGACATTTTATCCCTTTTCGTGAGCTGCAGAATCATATAAGCAAATTGAGCAATAGAGTGAATTAAAAGGAAGTGTTATGAAAATCTTATTAATTTTACTGGCTGCTTGGCTTACTAGAGAAACTTAGCTGAGGAATCAGAATTTGCCAGTTTCAGTGAAAGAGTTGTACCATTGTACTATGCAGGTAGAGGTATAAAGAGGCAGAAAGGGCAAACTGGAAAAAGAAGGAAGCAGAGAAGAAAAATGAAATGCAAGAGCAGCTCGTTTTAGTTAAGAAAAAGAACTTTGACCTGAAAAAGTCACGATGAATCTTTGTGATTTTTTCTAACATAAATGAAATATCCACATACAATCTAATATGATGCTACTTCTTTTACTTACAATTAAATGAAGCAGACTCAAGCTATTAATTTGGTGTATTACCTTTTCTCTGTACGTGTCTGAATTGCAAAAGGTTGAGCAGAAGGTTCAGAAAGTTTTCTTATGGAAAATTATGAAATAATCGGCTGTTAGGAAAGTTTTATTCTTGTCTGACTCTGGTAGATTAGATAATAGTCATTTAAGTCTTGAACTGAAATGTGTCTAATGTAATTGGATGCTCACACTCTGTAGAAATTGCTGTATTTCTCTGTATTGCTCTAAGCTCTTGGTGTCAATGTTATCTTGTTCCGAGGAAAACTGTGTGTGAAATATTTTCTGCATAAGAAAATACTTTCTTTTATCAGGTTTAAGTTTTTTTCCTCTCAGTTTTATGACAGTTCTGTTTACTCTTATGTCATGTTAACAGCAATGTTTCCCACTTAAGTACAGTTGAATTACTCTACTGAGGGAGGGATCAGAGAGCGGTAATACTGAAACTCATTACTCATTGACTAAGTTTGGTGAAATTGTTTCTCTGCAGGCAGGTGTACCCCAAAAACATTTTCATTAAACTTCTCCTGCAGGTTTTCCTACTATTTTTTTTTGAAAATATTTGTTTGAGGGGAATTTTTTTTTCATGTGTCTGGAAAGGAGGAATACTGAATTCCAGCTCTGAAAAATTTTAATTGTCTCTGAAGCAACAGATAGATCGGAGAGGAAAAATGGAGGTGGTTAGGTAATGGAAGAAAAAAATCAGGTGGAGAAGAGAGGAAATGGAGAAAGCAAGGAGCATCAAGGTGAATAAAAGTCAGGACTGAAAATATTCACTCTGTATTGAATGGAAGGCAGAACTTCCTTCCACAGGTGAGATAAGCAGATATCCCAAAGCACTAGTAGAGAGCATTGGTAGTAGGGAAACTCCTAAAATGTCCTTAAAATGTCCTTACAGTAGGACACATTTCCTGGCAATGACATAGAGTTGTTGTTCCTCCTTCTTATCTGTGGGGCAGGTGCTCAGATAACGTGAGTGAGAGAGAAGCTGGGGAGCCATCACACTGGAAAGCACAGAAATACACAATCTTGTACCCTTGAGTTTTGCCTGTCTCCTAGCCAAGCTTCTACATCGATTTTCTGGTGGAACAAGTTTCACTATAAGTAATTTTATTAAGGACTTGATACAAAACATGAACGATTCTTCCTGTGAAAATGCTTAATGCTTGGGAGACTGTGACTAAATTTGTGTGGCAAAAAGTGCCCTGGACTTTTGTGTAAAGGCTTGTCTTTTTTCCTTAGTCATGACTACATTCTTGGAGAAGGGACACTTTTGCAGAAACTGAGCTATGGTGGTCCTTGTGTACTTCAGTTCAAACTGTACAATAGCATATATTGCAAATACTAATGGCAAGTATAAAAGAATGAAGCACAGTCATGCTATCATCTTTAGGATTACCCTTTTAGAAGTATTGAGTGGAGAAGACTTGCATCGTTAAGAGAGGCTTTGAATAATTGCACTGTTCAGTGGCAGCCCTTCAAGATTTCTTAAAGGTCTTGTTAGCTTCCAACAAGATCAGAATAATCAAAGTGTAGAATTACTATTCTGATACATGATACACTTAAAAAATAAAAGAAAGTTGCCAAAGGTTGAAATTAATCTATTCTAAAGAAGACACATATTTTCAAAATGCATTATCTTAAGTATTTCCAAATTGTGTAATGGTACAGGATCAGTCCTTTGACATTTTGGGGCATATTGCTTTTGGAAAGACAGTGAGCAATCAGACTGGTAAATATAAACCACGTTGCTTAACTATGAACTGAAAAGCTCCCTCCCTTAATTGATAATATATTGATAATGTATTATGAATACTCAATTTTAATGTTGTCTCCCTGGACTTGTAGTAAGTTTTCCATAAAGAAAAACTGGGGATTTTAATGAGGTCTCCCAAACTCAACAACAGAAAAAGTATCACTAGCAGATTAATAGCTGGAATGCAGCTGGAAGTTCCCTCTGCCTGTCAGTAATTTAACTGGGATTTTTACTAATCTTCAGCAGTTTTAAACTACTATGCAACCAATGGTATACAGCTAGAATTAGTAAAACCTATGAAGAAATTCCACAGTGTGTGATACACATAATAAGCTTAAACAGATTTGGCTTAGAATAAGTTGTTAATTGACAGCATATGACTGCCTAAAATCACACAGCTGCTTTGCAAGCCATTCAGACAAGCAGTTCTAAATTAATACACATCTAATTCATTATTTATGTAACAAATTATCTCCTTTCACAGTTAACAATAAGGAAAAGCATTTCCAAATGGGTCATCACTGTAGCTGGCCATAGACTTTATGTGGGATGCCATTTTCAAGGGCTGGAAACAGTTGGCAACTGCTTAGAAAAAAACTGAGTTCATATTGGAGCTGGCCCTCATCTCACATCTCAGAAGGAAAGGAGCATAAATAAATAAATATTTTTCCAACTGCTTAGCTATATTTATTTTCCACTGCCTCCCTGCCTACAGCAACACGGATTTCCCCTGAGCTCTTGAACCTGTTTATTTCCCATCCGCTACCTGTCCAATTGAAGCAGCACTAATTATCCCAGAAGGCTTTGCTCCTGTCAGTTAAGGCAGAAAAAGCACTCAAAACCTTCTGGAGATGCACCAGGGCCATTGCGGGCAACAGGTTGTGGAGCTCCTGCTGGAACACATCTAAAACCTGGAGTCACAGCCTGGAGCTGGGGAGGAGCATCGAAGTGGAGGAGCGGGGGTAATATTTAACAGGCCTAATGTGTTACAGTGTCTGAGAAACTCATTATTACAGACAAATGCACTTCTGACCTAATTACAGTTAGATTTATTTCTCTTCTGCATGTAAGTTGTATTGTGTTGTTCCTGGTGTTGCTGAAACGAGGTATCCTCCATAATTTGGATTTATCTCCCAAGACTGTTCTCTGCAGGTCCAGTACTTTTCATTAAGGCCTTTTTTCATAGCTCATGTGTTTTCCTGTTCTCTACGGACTTTTCCAGATTTGTAGTTTTGGAGGATAATCCTGCTATTCAAATAGGAGAATTCAGACATATGGTCTTTCCACACTATGAAGAAACAACACCTCAGGGTCTGCTGGTGACCACCCACCCCACCAGCACTCTGAGCACTAAATCAGATAACTTTACAGGACTGGGAAAAAAAAAATACTTTAAATAACAAATAGTAAAATTATATTAAAATTGTAAAAGCCTCCTTCCCATTTAATTATTTGTGGAAATATAAAAACTATTCCACTTACTCTCTCTGTGGCCACATAAGACCTGTATAAACCATAGCATGATGTTCAGGCAGATGCAGCGGATGTGCCAGCACTCACCCTACCCATGAGCAAAGCCTTTAAGAATGAAGAAATCTTTCCATCTTCCCTACTTGTCTGCAAGCACAGGGACAGGACAGATACAAAGGGGGTAATAAGACATTCCCAGTATAGCAGTGTTGTATTTTTACCTCCTCTGGGCTCTGGAAAAAAAGGGGAAGAGCAGATGCTCCTATTGGGGCAGCTACTCGGGGCCTTTGCTCTCAGTCTGACAAGAGCCAAATATGGGATGAAGCGTGTGACAAATGAGAGGCACAAAAGTATTCATGCAGGAAACTTGCGACGTTCTGGGATTCACTCCCTTCATATAAATAATTCATTTTGTAGCTGGAGACTCTGTTTATGACATGTGTAAGATTGGCAGTAAAATATAAGATGGACCATGTGATTGCAGAGCTAGTTGAAAAATGACAATTCAAGTTCAGGGAAAAAAAAAAAAAAGGAGATTTGGAGATTTGTTCTCATTCCATATTAGAAAAGAAGAAGAGACTTTGAAACGTTTTTGTCTTAGTGTAAAACCTAAAAAAAAGAGCCATTCTCAGAATAGCAATACTGGAGGCACTCATGTGAAATAAAATACTTGCTCCGCAGTGAAATTCCTTCTGTCTGAGATAGACAGGAACTTGCACCTGTGGCTTCCTCGTCCCAGTTCAACAGTCACTTGGGGAATAGATTCTGCTTCTCTCTCTTTCATTTAGATCAGAAATCTAGTCCCAAATCCAAGGGAAAAATGTTGAAATTAAAACATGCCTGGAAAAAGATTTGGGTTTGATAAACCTGGTATTTTGCAATGAAAAAGGTAGAATAATTTGTTGATATTTCTTGTGCAACTACATATGTGATATTTTTGCTCAGTGCTTAGTTTAGCTCAAAGAGATTATTAACACTTGATAAGATCTGTTTCCAGCATAAAATTAATAATTAAGATTTTTTTGTTAGCTCCTTTTATTGTTAGTTTTTATAATAGAGCCATGTTATTTTCCTTCTTCATCTGGACATTTTAAAAAATACTGTTTCTCAAAATGAAAGTTCATACTAAACCTGGACTATAGGCTAACACTGAGAACAAGCCTTATTTTAAATTGTTTTATTAAAGATGAGTAACTATTGGAAGGAAATACGTTCTCTTCAATGGAATATTATTAATTCCTTACTCTACCATGTATAGCTCTTCTAATAAAGATAGTTTTTTTTGGCATTGTCTGCTGCGTGATGCTGTCATTCGATTTTAATTTTCCAATCCATAAAAAGCTGTGCTATAGCCTTTCAAGAACACCTCAGTAATGGTGCTGAACACTGAAGATGTATGCAAGGAAATATTTAATGCAGGATATTTAGGATGCTGTAATGCTCAGCTGTCCATTACAGCCACCCTCTGTGTCTTGTACGGTGTACAAAAGGGGGAAATACAGTCACAGCTCAGCTTCCCCCATTTATGCTCTTAGGCTTGGTCAGAGAGGTAAACAAATGCCCTTGGCAGGATACAGAGGCATCCATGGGATAAGCCTTTGGCTTTTCTCTGACTCTACTTCCTTGGTGACACCCTCAGTAGTGGGGTGGACAGATAAAAAGAGGAAGCTACCTGAAGATGCAGCCAAAGGTGTACTAAGCAAGAAGTGAAGCGAGTAGATCAGCAGCTCAAGGAACAACTGCAGATTCCCAAATGAAGGAAAAGTCATGCTGCAGGATAAACGCATTTGTGCCAAGGGATGCCAAAGTCTGTCCATAACAAAGTGATGGGAAAATACACCTCATTGCTGACTGTTAATTATCTGACTGATGCATGAGTTCCTCCTGCATGATTTCCTTGACCCACTTATCCACAGCTTGATAATGCATAGGTGTACTTAGCTGTGGTCTTTTGTCACAAGGGGAGTTGTATGATGATCCACATAGAAGTCTTTAAGGCTGTGTGCTCTTACCTGCATAAGTCCACAGATTAGTTCAGTTTGCTGAAATATGCAGTTCTCTCTGTCACATCAAATATGGTAACAATGGTTGGTTTATGAGGATTTAAGACAGCAAAAGAGCGAGTATTTGACAGGAAAATAGCCCTTACAACTTGAACAAATTGGCAGTATTAGCATGGAGGGAGTTCAACAACAAAGTATACTTGTCTTCCAGGCAAAAATGCAAGCAAAAAGAAGAAAACCATATTTTGTATATATAATAAACTTGATATTGTGGAATACAGTTGCCATCATAAAGGTAAAGCTTTTCACTCTCTCACTGAGAAGAGAGTGAGAAACTTTTGCCAGAAACGATGCCTGAAACACTAGGACAGCTGATAAAAAACTCTTTTTGCTTGACAAGCACTGAAAATCCACTGAGAATGAGAAATTAGAAAAACATTTTCCTTAAGCCCAGAACCAAGATGCTGAAGATGGCACAGAAACTTATATCACAGACCTAAGGCCCCCAGCACCCACATTTAGCTTTGGAACCACAGACGTTTGGTTAATTAGAGACAGCACCATACGTGAGACACACAATATCATCTCCCACTGCTAGGCAGTGAGCAATGCTAGCCAACAGATTTGGCTGTAGTACGCTGCCAGATCCTCTTCAGCGTGAGAGAAAGCCAGCTCTGTTGTCCAGCATCCTGACAGAACACGGAATATCTTTTGGGGAGACGAACTGCAAATGAGGGAGCTTAAGATGGAAAAAGGCCAACAAAATTTCTAAAATTCACCCTTTGTGAAGCGAGGAATTGGCGACAAGAAGCTAGTAGTCTGCAGAGATGATGCATCTCAATGTTCACAGCAACTAGTCTTCACGTTAGCAGAAATGAGAGATAAAGAGGGGTTAGAGATAAGCTCAAGGATCTGCACTGAACCCAAATCACTAAGCACTGTAATGTCAATAAGTTATAAAACATTGCAAATGAGTGCAGACTGTCTACCTGATTTAATCATGGCAAAAAAAAAAAAGTTTGTTGTTTATGTTACAAATGAACTATAGAGACCAGCTTCGACAACTTGTGCCACATCATTTGGTAGGTACGGTTATGCAGTCTTTTCTGTGAGTAGCAGTTCATCCCAAGAGATATTCCAGTGTTATCTATGCTTTTGGGAAGAGTTATTGCTTACAGCTGCCTCCGAATTTTTGGATAAAGTATTTTCAAACCAATTCAACAAAATCAAACCAGGCTTTGGCAAAACATAATTTTGAAATGCTTTTGTGAGGATGAAGGGAAAATCCCATTAAACTGTTGCCTGGCTTCTCAGCCACTGATCGAACAAACAGTTTGTAGGTCCAAGGTGACAACCCCCTTCAGACTGGATAGCCCACCGCTTTCGGACAATACTGTCAAACTCACCAGAGGGAAGGCATGGTGCTTTAGAGTCCATTTTGAATGAAAGATGTCTGGCCTGGCAGTATAGATGCTTCCACAGCTCTTGGGGCCTCAGCCAAGGGGCTTTCAGGTGGGAAGGCAATACCTCTGCCTCCAGGGACCTTCCAAGGTTCACGTAGATTTGGGGATTGCCTGGGAAGCTGCCCTCAGGTCCTAAGTAAGTACAAAGACTTCCCAGGAGTTAGGATGGCTCTGCACTCCATATCATGCAAGAAAAAAAAAGAGATAAATGTTTTATTTTTTCCTTAAGGAACAGACACCTCCCCCCAATGTATTTTTTCATTTGAGCCCTGAACTGTAATGTGTTGTCAGTCTTGCATAAATTGCCTGGGGTGGGAAGGACCTTTCTCATGGAAGTGCAGTCCTGAGTTTTGATTGCTTTTACTCTAAGACAATATTCAGAGACCATACTCTGCTTATCTTTAAGCAGACAGCAAGAGTGCAAAATGAGAGAAAAATGCAGCCAACAGCAACTGACAATGCCTCTGTGAAGCACCTGTTGACTTTTGAGAGACTGGTTCAGATGGAATTTAAGAGCCACTATGGAAGTGCCCTTGTCGAAAGGTGTGAAGGAAGCCCACGGATTTATTAAGCTGAGCTACAATTTTGAAATGTTTATGTTGGAAGTCCTGTCAACCTTTGAGCCACCCCCACAATAATATTCAATAACAGACATTTGGAAATGCAAAGGAAGGCTTAGAGATTGTGCTTTTTCCAAACAGCCCCAGCTTTTCAAAGCAGCTAGTGTTGCAAAGCCTCAAAAAAAGGGGTAAGAAGGAAATGCAGGAATTGTCCTGATGCAGAGCTGGCAGCCTGGGCTTGATAACAAAACTTTAAGCAACCATGGCAGCAAACACAATCAAGAAAGGAGCTACTGGCTGTGCTCTGGGAAGTGAAATGATGCCATCAGCTCTCCACTGGGTACAGTTTGGATGGTCCATTTATCTGAAGTCATTTAAAAGCATCAAGATGAGGGTAACAGGTTACCCAAGAGAGAATACGGTTGACACTCCAGGACTGTAGCATTGCTGAAGCTGGGTGCAAACTCACTAGCAAAACCTAATTTCACTGAAAAATGCCAGTCACCTCTGCCTGAAACATCTCTGCATAGACAAACATTTCCTTCCCATTGCCTTCATCAATAGCATTAGTACCAGAACATCCCATGGTGGCATGTCTCTTATACAACGGCCCCATGTTCCTAAGGCAGGTACCGTGACTGCCTCATACACCCAGACATTTGTCCCTCTCATTCCTTTCTAAATGATCAGGTCCTAGCAGAAATGCTTTGTCTTAGGTATTAAGTGACTCAATGTGACTCTCCACTATTTAATTTAAACGGATTTTATTAAAGTAATACTTCCTACAGAGAGTCCTGATTCTTCTCTTTATTGACAGTTCTTGCCCATATTTTGTCATCAGTACAACTAATTAGCTCACTGCTGCTTCTTGTGGCGAGGAAATGAATGAAAATGCTAAATACATAGAAAAGTATCTTAGAACCAATCCATAGAAAACTCCTATACTAGTCTTCACTTTAGCCAGATATATCGTCTTTCAATACTACTTATTGCTGTCTTCCTTTTACCTATCGCTTTACTCGGTTTATAGTTTTTCTAGTCATCATTCTTTTTTTCCACTTAGCTAATAATTTCCCATCTTGAGCCGTACCAACTACTTTATAGCAATCTGAGTAACCATAGTACATTTAATTCCTATTCTTTTTTTTTGTTGTTTTTTTAAAGAAGCATGTGTCTGATTAAGGAAAACTATGGAGTTGTGCAATACAATCTACCTTGGCTAAATCCATTATGCATTCTATCTCCTTTTCTATTTATCTCCAAAAATTGCTAGTTCCTTCAAACTCCATTCTAATGTCTAATGCATTATGGCAATCATCTTAATGGACATCGACCTGTCTGGGGACTTTCTTCCCCCTTCATCCTCACATGTAGACATTACATATGTTGTAATTCATTCAGATGGTGTTATGCCAAACACACTGTGATATTGCAAATGCTGGTGAGTGCCAATTTTCTCAGAATACTGTGTTGGAGATTATCAAGTTATTTTTTCTTCTTCCCCACTCTTGCCCCCATTTAAATATTTCAGGTTTTCTTCCACTTAAGATGAAGTGATTTCTAATTCCACAAACCACATTCCCATACACTATCCTGCTATATTGTTAATCTTTATAATTTTTGAGAAACTAAAGCAGATTATTGATTTAGTTTGAGGGCCATATCTCAGCTATTTTTACTCTCCACCTCATTGTCATTGCATTCCTGTTCCCCTTCTTCTTACTATCTTCTCTTGTTTTCTGCTGATTTTTTTAAATTTCATGCAGCTAAATAATTTTTTTTTCTAATATTCTTTGCAAAATTTAACACAGCATAATTTTTGTCAGTGATTTTACCATTTTATCCTGATACTTCTGACCTCTAAAAGACATCTTTTTGTTTCTTGATAAGTTTTTTTCTATTCTTAACATATATTTTGGGGGGTCATTGTTCACCATCCAGGCATGGAAGTCTTCCTTGGGTGTTATTACCAGTTTGGTAGGGTGCAAATTCCAGGTGATTTTGTCAAACATACTTCTTATCCCTTGCCACCAGCAAGCAAGCCAAGTGTCTCATAAAACATCACAATTTTCAGCATCGCAATTGGCAGTTATTGGCAGTCTCAGTGGAGAGGACAATGACTAGATTGGCAAGGAAAATGAATTAATTTGTCATTCTGAGTGGATCTTCTGTAACAAGGCTAAAGGAATTTGGCAGCTCATAATTGGAAATCTTGTTTTTGCTGGCAGTACTCTATCTATACAGTGAACGATGCAAAGGCTTGAGTTATCACTCCGGTGCTCGTTACTAATTAAACAGATAAAAATAGTAGCCAAGAAATATCAATTCAACTAATGAGAAACAAAAATCAGAATGTGAGGCACACTCTGACTTGGAGTTTACCATCTCTTGAATAACTTTCTCATCTGCAGTTTGGAGAGAGCCCTGTAATAGGAACAAGACTTTTAAAATCAGCCCTCGACTGTTTCTCACAAGCACGACGTTTGAACTAGCAATTTTATGGGTCAGAGGGAGGTTTTGCCAGATGCACAGATTTCAGTGCTTTGTGAACAACTACTGAGTTTAGAAATGTGGCAACAGATTTTTTTGACAGTATCAATTAGATCTTCTATCCATTGGGTCTTGCTGAGAAAGTCGTCATCTAACAAGCACAGTCTACACAGCATGCAACATGGGCAATTCCCCTTGGAGGCCATTTAGGAAAGATTGTAACCATTTTCTTTCACAGGCTGTTTTCTTGCAGATTATTTTCTCAACTCGTAAAGCACTGCTAAGATACACATACATTTGTTCTGTAGTTTCTACCAAAGCCAGTGCCAGCAGATGTGAGACTCCTGTCTTAGGCTGTAATGGCAAATGGAAGAACTGGTGATTTTATACCCTGTAGGACTCTACTTTTCTCTCAGGTTGTCCTATTT
The DNA here is from genome assembly GCF_000708025.1 of Charadrius vociferus. NCBI lineage: Eukaryota > Metazoa > Chordata > Aves > Charadriiformes > Charadriidae > Charadrius > Charadrius vociferus. Next base: position 694,553 of record NW_009648657.1, on the reverse strand, counting down.
GAAAACAAAATGATATCCTTTACAGTTCTAAGTGCAAAGACTGGGGACAGTTGTCCTTTAAATGAATTCCTCCTTTCCTTACCTGCGCTTTCTTCTACTTCTGGAGGGCGATTTTCCTTTCTGTCCCTTGGTACTGAGTATCTTTCTGGAGAATCCCTCCGTCTCTTTATTTCCTTTCAGCTTCCTTTTTGTTCCCCACTTGCCCTTTGCCACTTTCTGGTATTGAAGCTCTCTCTGCTCATCCCCAGAGTTGCAGGCTATGTTCAGGTTTACCTCTATTTCAGCTTCCCAGTCCTCTAAGTTGTTAGCTCATGCTCTCTACCTCTCACGCTGGTTTCTGCACTTTGCTCTGGGAGGTAAAAAAATAAAGATACATACAGTGAAGCAAGAAACAAAGTGAGATGTCTGCAGGAGTCACAGCAGAATGAAGATTAGGCTTCTCAATGCCTGCTTACACACCGCCTGACAACCTGACTCCTTAAAGCTAGAACTAATACATGCACAGTAAGAATAAGGATAAACAAACAAAGAAAGACTTAATATAATTTCATGCTTTCTGTGGATCACTTCATAACTTAGGAATGCACACAGTTGCAACTGAGGTGTTGCTTATGCTGTTCAACTTCCTTTATAAATGATCTAGAAAAGGTCACACTTTGGTGACAGTTTGCTGATGACAATTTGTGGCAGTGAAACTGAAAGTCACCTGTAAAAGATGTGCAGAAGTGTCTCACAGTACTGAATTACTAGACAAATGGAGATGCTAATTACCATAGATGAATGTAAAATAATGTACATGGGACAGAAATCCCAATGTTGCATATATCATGAGTTGACCATTACTACCCAGACAGAAGATCTTGGGGTTTTGATGATTAACTGTGCGAAAACATGGACAGAACACATACATTCAGTCGCAGACAAAAAAAAAATAAAAAAATTGAATGTTAGGGATTCCAAAGAAAGTAATATAAAACAGAAAAGAAGACTAACATTATTCTGCCACCACCTGACGGTGATGAATCCCTGAGGCATGTACAGCTTGAACACCCTGTGTACTTCTGGTCGCTCCCTCTCAAAAATAAAATGATAGAACTGCAAAAGGCTCAGACAAGGGCAACAAAGACAATCAAAACTCTGGGATGGTTTCTGAGCCACGCAGGAACCACAGAGCAAACTAGAGAGATGGCTGAGCAGGTACACAACAGCCATCTACTAAATCATGGGTGCCATTAGGTGGATAGAAGAGTAACTGTCTGTCTGCTGTTTTTCTTCTCTGCAAGACATAGGAGTGAAAACTACCCAAACAGTAAGTGCAAAGCAGACGACAAGAGGTCGTTCTTGTGTAAAACAGGATTAAAGTGTGGAATTCCCTGACACAGAACATTGTGGGTGCTAAAAGTTCACATGGTTTGAATGGTGTTTGGACAATTTTATAGAAGAGACTGTGAAATCCCACTTTGCTTGTCCCATACTTGCACTTTTGGCTAGGAATACACCATTAGCTGTTGTCAGCATCTATGGGATTAAACTCAACATTGGTCTGATCTGATATGTCTGTTTTATCAAAATGATTCTGGTCAATTTATTATACAAATTATACTCACCTCAAGGGAGCAAGGACCGCGATGCTTATTTTTTTTGCTGCAAAACACTTCCCACGTTTGGAGAATATTTTATTTAAGTAACTAGTCAGTAACAGCAACCAGAAATGTTGTTAAAACTGGGATCCAACTTGTAAGTGCCTGTTTGGTACATCAGACTGTAGAAGTTAGCTGGTGCTACCTTCTATATTTCAGACTGGGAGACCTGATAGCAGGCTTGTGGCACAGAGGAAAATCAGTGAAAGAACTGCTGTCAGCTCTCCACATTGGTAGGCAGGTGAGGGCAGGAACAAAGGACAGCTGGTGCCAATGCTCTTCTCTTTTGTTAAGCTGAGCGCCCTTCCTACCTGGAAGGAATACCCCACATTCTTGGCAGGCCTTAAACAAATTGGATTAGTGGGGGCATATGGTGTGTTTGCCCAGAAGACAGAAGCAGGTGATCAGAGATTTAATAGGCAGAAGTGGCAAGCTTATGCCTCCACTTTAGTATATGACTGGAATCCACTACAGAGCCTTGCAAAAGAGCAAAAGCAGCAGAAATAAGGACATAGAGATGGAGTTCTCGGATATTGCTACTAAGTGCTTGTAGTTAAAAAAACCCAATAATAAATCAGGAAAAGTTAATAAATAACTATGTGAAGACCTGATTTAGAAAATAAACACTTCTGAAACTACTTACAAACAAGAAAAATATATTGAGGAATACAAGAATGACAGGGAGACTTCAAATCGGTGAGTAGGTGCTCCAGTACTTTACTTTGGGACCAAAACATGGATACCAGGATGTGTAACTGCATAATTGCTCTGAGAAATGTTTAGTTTCTCAAGCATTTAATATGACAAGATGACGAAACAGACAGTAGTCTTTGCTGTGAAGGTAAAATATTCTGGTTGTTAATTCTTTGCTTCAACAAGGACATAACAAACCCATGTGATAATAAGCCCTACTTGTGAGACCCCACCTGGAGTACTGCGTCCAGCTCTTGAGCCCCCAGCACAGGACAGACATGGACCTGTTGGAGTGGGTCCAGAGGAGGGCCACTAAGATGATCAGAAGGTTGGAGCACCTCTCCTATGAAGATAGACAGAGAGCTGGGGTTGTTCAGGCTGGAGAAGAGAAGGCTCTGGGGAGATATTACAGCATCCTTCCAGTACCTAAAGGGGGCCTACAGGAAAGATGGGGAGGAACTCTTTGTCAGGGATTGTAGTGATAGGACGAGGGGTAATGGTTTTAAACAGGAAAAGGGTAGATTTAGATTAGATATTAGGAGGAAATTCTGTACTCTGAGGGTGGTGAGAGACTGGAACAGGTTGCCCAGAGAAGTAGTGGAGACCCCATCCCTGGAGGTGTTCAAGGCCAGGCTGGATGGGGCTTTGAGCAACCTGATCTAGTGGAAGGTGTCCCTGCCCGTGGAACTAGATGATCTTAATGTCCCTTTCAACCCAAACCATTCTATGATAATTTGTTCAACTACCATGATAGAACCATAAGGGAACACCCCAAATCAACCAAAACACAGGTCTGAGTCTTAACTCACAATATATCTCAGTTACATTCTCACCAATGAAACTGAATTCAACTACATTATCATGGGCTAATCTCTCACAAAAACTGTAGTAAGAGTGAACTAACCTACTTTCCAGTTCTTATTGTTAAGGTGGTACAAAACCTGTTGCTGAAAATTTACAATTTACCTCTGAGGACATTTTCAAGTAACTATTCTGGCTATGCACTGAAGCCAAAGAATACGTACAGAAGTGTTCCTTGTGTTTCATTCTCTCCAACACTCCTGCCTGCTTTTTTTTTGGTCTTAGCAATGCCACCTGTCAGCCAATTTCCATGCTAACATTAGTGCTAGTTATTTTTATTCTAGGCTATGACTGAAACTCCAGGAAGTGTGAGGGTTGCCTACCAGTGTTAGAAACACACTAGATTTTTAGAGGGGTCATCTCCCAAACAGAAGTTGTACATAAACTATGTATTTGCTCACACAGGCTCTTATATGTGATTATTTTTTGAATAAACACATGAGGCTTCATTCACACTTGGAGTAAACGTATAAAACTATATTGCTTTGAATTCTATTTCTCAGTTCATCCAAGTAAATGAAAGTAAAATAATATCAATAATTTCAATAAACAAACGAAATAGTAAATTTTGTTGTGACTGGATATAATCAGAGACTGTTTTTTCCCACAATGAGACCACCAGAAAGGCTGCAATATCTTTTAGCCTCTCTTTTTACTAGGAAAGCTGACAGAAAGTTCTCTGTGAGGAGTCTCAGCCTTATAAGGTGATTTATTTCAGGACATGAGAACACAACTATATTGACCCCTCCAGTGACACATGGCCCATTTGTTCTCTCATCCTCTATTTAGAGGAGAAATGGATTTGAGGGTGTTTCTGAAAATCAAAATGCAGAGCAACTCACCAAGCAGAACTCAGCTAGAAAGATGGATGCCATTGTAGGCTTAGGTCTATTTCTATATACCAGGTTAGGTTCCAGTTGATTCTGCTGTTGAAGACAGAAAAGGGTTTTTCTATACATCTTGCAGGTCTACTGTAGTTTCCAAGGAAAGTCTCATTTTAGATGTGGTACAAATGATATTTACTTCTTTATTCTGGCACTTTCTGTACAATTACAGGTGCCTTTTAAATAAAAATTTAAGATCCTTGCCCTAAAATTTACAAAACCACAAATGGTTGACCTCTTTGGCATCACTAACTTCATTTATTTGTGAAATGCTGCTCATTCACCCTTCAAATTCCTTCTCACCTTTTCGCAGTCCCTTCCCAATTTCCAATCACGACTGTCAATGTACATGATATGTGCCATGTTCCTTTCCATTAGCATTGTTTTTTCTGCATTGCCAATTCTTGAAGTTATAAAAATGTGACCAAAATGAGGAGGTAAAAGTGGGCCATTGCAGGGCCTTTGTCTTTGGCTGCCTTTTTCATTTGTAAGACACGTCTGGCTGAAATAGTAAGTGGCATGAAGAGAAAAGCAGACTCTGTGCTGTTTCTAAAGCTCTCTGTCCCATGAATGACTTACTTAGCTTCATAATAATGTTTTAGCTACCTTCTTGATTCTGTAAAGTGTTTCTAAGGAATATTTGCATCCCAAATATCCCTTGGTGGGACACTGAGTTTGACCATGTGACTAAGTTTTGGAGCCTGTGAGTACAGCTGCCCTCATCCGGCCCCTTACTGTCTGTTCTTAATAGATCTGCTGAATTTGCTTCTTGTTCAATTTCATGCTTTATTTAGGTTGAAGGAGCTCCCCTTTCTTTGGATATTTCTGAGCTTGCT
>NW_009648657.1:683675-689626 GCF_000708025.1 Charadrius vociferus | reverse complement strand
TGCCCCTGTGTTACATTTTAACAGTTAATATGAGGATAATTTAAATAATTTGATATGAGGAAGGACTTAAAACTTACTGTCAGAAGGTAACACCTGGCATTAATTCTGTTTCCAGGAGTGGTTCACTTTCACTGACCGTGAGACTATGAGTGTGAAATGGCTGCAGAAGCAAAGGAGAAAGCACAGCAGTAGTTGCTTTCTCACTCTTTTTTATAATGGCAGTTTCCTCATTCTTTAAGTGATTCCTTTCTTCTTCAAATGTGAGCAGTACCAAGATTGGGGAACAGGGTGGAAAGTACTGCTCTCATCCTTATTCCTTTCTACCTTCATGGGCTGAACCAGAAGACAGGATAGAAGACGGTAGGATTAAGATATGTTATAATGAGAGGTGCCCATTTCCCATCTGTCAGGATTACCTGGAAAATTTTATTCCCCCTCCCCTGAGACACAATTCCTCCCTGAGATCCAGCAAGGATGGAGGTAGGGCAGGGGAGAAGAGCACCCAGCCAAAACTATGCTTAATGGATCAACTGCAGGATATAAGCAGGAGTTATATAAGTACATAAGATAAAATAAAGCAACATGTAAAAAGACAGCAAGTGTTAGCTCTGCTTTTAGCTGGAAGAATGTGTGCATATACTTGGATTTTTTGGAAGATGTTCAAAGAGTTTCTCTGTTTTTAGAAATACACACATGTTGCTTCCCATTATCCAGGAATGTTTCTTTTCTTGGGCCAATTTCTTCTGTGCCTGAAATGAATATAGAAAAACCTCCAGGTAAGGTGTTTAAAGTAATGAAAGCATAGAACTCGAAACAATTTTTACAATGGTTTCATATATTTTTCTACTGTTTTAATCTACTTAAGGACTAGTTTAAGTAAGGAACACTTAAAACATTTGCTTAACATATCGTGCAAAAGATAGATCATCATGTAAAATGTTGTTCTGTGATATTTCAAGATGAACAAGTACAAAATTGTTCCTGTAATAGATTTACTTCTTGTTTTTCCACATAAAGAATAAAAGTAACTTGCAAAAGCATATTTTCAGTGTAATTACATGTAATGCTTCTCCAGTATGTTTTTTTCCTGAAGGTAGATAAAGCTAATCCAACCTTATTCGACTGGCTTTCCTTTAACCTACAATTCAGCCCATGGCTTTGCGATTGCCTTTCCTCCTCTACCCCTCTCTTCCTCTTCCTATTTGCTTTTCTTTTCCCTTTATTCTGAAGCCTTTCCTGTTGAATCCCTCTACCTGCTCCTCCATTCTCTACTTTTGTTTCTTTCTCACACTTCAGTATCTAGCCCAGCAAGCCCCAAATTTTGCTTCCTACATGCATTCATTCTTTATTTCTTTTTCCTGCATCTTCCATGACAAAACAATTTCCTCTTCCAGTAGACATGCTGTATTCCAGAAAAGAAAGTACTACTTCTCCACAGTAGTTCAGAAATTCTCCGTGTGAGTAGTCAAGTTGCTTAGTTGAGTTGTTCTCAATACATACAGAATCTGTTATTACATTTCTGTAGGTTATTCTCACTTTGCATTTTCTCCATTCAGTACTCAAATACACCCTTTGTTTGCTTGATCTTAGCAACTATTTCTAAAATACCAATGAAACCTTTGTACTTTATATCCACTTTCTTCCCTCTTGTCTTTTCCTTAACACTTTCTTCTTCTTCTCAATATTTTCTCCATCTGCCCTGATAAACCTGTTTTCCACTGTTTCCCAGTTTTCCTTGTTCACATTCCTGACACTTGAATTAGATAGTGGGTGATTCATTTGACCTACTTGAGATGTATATAGCAGAGTGAGACAAATTGTACCACAGAATTGCATGTTTCTTTTTATTGCCATTAACTACAAAGGGATACTGGATGACTACTTCAGATACAAATATCTACAAAGTTAGAGGAACTCTATTGTATTCTTTTGCCCAAATAAATCCAGAAAGCAGAGACAACTCAATGTATCAGACTCCTCTTTTTCAGTCTGTGCTGAATGTGGACGTACTTGAAGAATACATCCATTCTACCAAGTGTACAGCTGGACTGGTTGGAGGGCAGCAAATAGGATGAACTGGTTAGGAAGTGATGTCAGGCTGTTGAAAAGAAAGGCAAACATTTCACTGAGATGATAAAACACGGAAATGCCATGCCAAGATAGGTAAGTAAACCTTCTGTTCTATCAACACGCTCCAAATATTAGCAAGAGCAAACTATCCAGCCTGGACTACTTGGAAATATCAGCTATGAGGAGAAGTTGAACAACCTGGAGTAATTTATCCTAAAGAAGAAACGTCTGAAGGGGGATATGACATTAGCCTTCAAATACATAAAAGATTGATGAAAAGAGGAGAGGCACAATCTGTTCCCCCTGCCCAAGGTGCATAGGAGAAGATACAAAGAGCCTCAGTTGCAACAAGAAACGTGATTTAGAGCTCATTTTTTTCTATTTTTCTGTAACTGTCATCAGAATCAAAAATATCTTACTCTGTGTGTGTGTGCGCACATGTGTGTAGATGTATATATTTTAAAAGCCTTTCACGTGAAAGCCAGCTGGTAAGTGCTAAGCTGTAAAACTGAGGCTCAGGTTTCAACTGGCTGGTGCCTAGGGAACAAGAAGAGCACTGTTTCTCTGATTCATAAAAGGGGTGTGTGCTTGTCACCATCTCTCTTATCCTTTTGTCTGCAGAGAAACTGGGCACAGCTTGGGGCTATCAGCTGAGAAAACAAGCCTTTAAATCATAAGCTTCAGGCAGTTAAGTGAAAAGTATCAGCGTTCGGCTTTTTTTGTTGTTGTTTTTTTTTTTTTAGAGGAAGGATTAGCACCTCTACCTTATTATTATTTTAGGCTTTTATTTAATTTCATTGGGAACTCCGATACGAGCTTTTATATCTGGTGGGTGTTCAAACACCTCATCCATATGAGGTTTCTACATCATAGAGACGTAAAAGCCCCATGGAAATATGAGGTAGAAGGATATTAGAGAAGTGAAAGTTTTGAAAGAAGAAATGAACTTTTTCCCTTCCAACACATTCAACAATGTACAGACAGAACTAGCAGGGGAGACATACTGAGGTGGATCAAAAGTGACAGAAAGACAGCTGTGCGTATCTGGCACACATTTGCTGGAATAAAACAGCATCTGTACACAATAAGCCTTGCAAATTTTGGTTTTGGGAAGGATTCACTTTTTCAAATTTCATTGTTTATTTCTTAGTGGTGGCTCTAACAAGCAGTGGCTGGCAAATCAGTGTCTTTTTGAGTTGGCAGATGTCTTTAAAGGATATTGCATATTTTCGTCCTGGAGAGAACTGGACTAGGTCTTCATTTCATACATATTATACAGTCATTTTTTCTGCATTGTCTTCAGCCTAATTCAGTGAAGCATAAGTAAACAAGGCTGACAATGTGGCACAACTTGCCTTGAAATAAAGAGATGGACATTTACTGACCACAGTAGGAAAAGCACTTCCTCTTTAAAATAATGAACATAAAGGGTTGTATTCTTTGATAATGTCAGTCGGCATAGCCCCGGTGATTTACATCCTCTGATTGTCTAGCCAATATTCTCAGCATAAGATGGGACAAGTACATTTTTTTAGTACACCTCACCAAAAAGTGAAAATTGAAGTTTTATTTGAACTGGAGACTCAAAAGTAATATTTTTTTTGTGTAACTTCTCTCCACCGTTAATTATTCTCCATCATTATTTATTCCTATCAGCATATCTTTAACTTGAGACAGGACTATATGTGCAAGTTTTTGGGAGCCCTTAGTGGTGACAAGAATTAATTATTGATAAGAAAGATGAAAGATATCAGCCATCCTTTGATTTCTTGAAAAATTATCTCTCTGACATGTATACACTTCTGTTCAGAGTACACATGAATGTACGTACATATACGTGCATATTTCTTTCAGAACTTAAGATCTTTTCCGAGTACCTCCTCCAAAAGTAGTATATGATTCATAGGTGTAAACTTACAACATGGTTACCATCACCTTGACATCAAAGTAAACTGACTGTAGTTACCAGCTTACATTTAAGGTGCAATCTTTTGCAAACAGTACTTTTTGCAACTTACTCTGCTTGTTGTCCTGTTGCCACCATAAATTTCAGTTTCTGAATAATAATAGGGATGCTAATAACCATCAGAAAAAGAAAATAAATTATTAATGGGTACTAAGAAATAGCAGAAGACACAAAAAAATTATAAAATTTTCCTTAGTTGATAATGATAATTCAGTTTTTCATTTCAAAACACCCTTTTTTCCTTACCTATTTCTATGAAATTAGTAATGAATTTCCTGTCTGCTGCCATAAAGAACAAAACTTCTATCAAATTGATTATAATGTTATATATGGCAGAACAACATTTTTTAGTTATATCTCCCACGGTTTAGGATGTTTCTGAGCGCTGTATTAAGAAACTTGTATAATGGGGTTCTCTCTGCTATGCCACATGTATGCTGAAGAGTCCTTAGGAAAGTTTGAGAAATGTTTAATGAAATGATGACGATGTTTGACAGTCCCTAAGGAACTGGATAGCATACTCATGAGGAAACAGGACCCAGATCGCTCTCTCAGTAAACTGACTATCTCATATAAAAATGGAACGTATTCTGCGGGAGAACCTGCAAGAACCTTTCACCAATTCATCCCATGGCCTTGCTGACCAGAGCTGGAAAAACGTGGTGTGAGGACGGACTCTTTCTTTGCTCCTAATTTTTTTTAAAAAGTGACTGCCACTGTCATTTATGCAAATGCCGTTCCTGCTGGTATGGTAAGTTCTACCTTGGCTGAGAAAAATGCACCCTTAGATAATATTAGGCAGAGGGACACAATGAGTAGTCAAACTCTGCAAGAGTTAGGATTTGGTAAAAAGTTGCTTTTTCAAGCATACATTGTTTAACTCAAAAATCTTACGTTAACCAGAAAATGTCACGCAAGATGAGTATTCATGTAATCATGGAAAATGCTTTGCAGCATACTATTAGAATATTTGCCATGGGGACTGATCACAAGACAAAGGAGAATACACTGGCAGACAATGTTAATTTCACCCAGATGATTTTGATATAAGTTGTAAAAAGGTGAGTTGTTCCATAGGAGAAATATTTTGTGCTGAACAACTTCGGCTGAGACAAGAGAACAAAAATAATAACAGTGCCATGGTGCCCCCCACACCTTCCCCTGGTGTAATGAATCAGAGTGGAGCTGGGAGTTGCTTAGGTAAAAAGATTACTAATAGGACAGTGACCTAAATTCCAGATTTAATTTTCCTTTTTTAAACTTATTAATTATTAATTGTTTAACTTTAAAAAACTTATTAATTACACCACGTATTTATTATGTATTATATTACATTCCTATGTAAATAACATGGAAAAATTTGAAGAGAATACCACTCTTGTAGGTGTCTGTTCTGTTGTCAAAATATGTGTTCAACAGCTTTCAGCAGCGTGTTAACAACCCATCTGACATCGAAACCGTGTTTGCTCTCATGTTGAACCTTTGTCTTGAATCTCCACTTTTAACGAAGGGCAGGGCCAGAGGATTTAAGAGTGGCTGGTTGCGGAGGTCAGTAGGTGGGAGGAACAACAGTCCTATAACTCACCTTCAGTCAATTTAACTGCAAGACAAACTCAAGATGATGAGAACTGTGCCAACCGCGTATGTGTGCTGACACGCTGCAGAGTGTGTTTCATGATTCATCAGCCGCACCGTGATTGATTGGCCCAGCACCCTGGCAGAGACCAGAATTTTTTCACTTGTCTCCGAACGTGTATCGTGATTCTTCAGGCAATCTCTGATTGATTGGCATGTGGGCCAGACCTAGATTTATTTTTTCCCCATGCCCTCAAATATTTGTTTGATGATTCATCGTACATACATATTGATTGGCACATTGGCAGAGTCCAAAGTTTCTTTACATCACAAAATACTG
>NW_009648657.1:679408-683656 GCF_000708025.1 Charadrius vociferus | reverse complement strand
GTAGATAATCTCTGCTACTGTGAACTGGAGGGAAGAATACGACCTTCAGCTTACAGCTAGTTAGGGCAGTGATGGAGGATGGGGTCACACTGTTTGGCCAGAGAGAACGGTTCCTTCTGCTTGAATATATAGTCGGTCATTGCACTTCTTAAGCAGCTGAAAAAAACTTACCTTGAAGAGACTGTGTTAGAAAATGCAAATGAGGGCATTACTTTTACACATTAATTCTTGTTAATATCAGTCTGGTAACTACGCTGAATAGGACATCCAAGCATGACTAAAGGAAAGAAAGGCCCTATCTAAGTCTGTAAAGAGAGTAGATTTTTAATGACACTTTAAACTGTGCCACTTGTCTTTCGTCACCAAATCATACCACTGTTCCCTAATTGGCTTTTAACCACGCACACATTACTTGGAAGTCAAAGGAGAGATTTTAAAAGCTGGCAACAACTTTCGCACTGGCACTTCAAAATGGGAGTGACAAATCAGATTCCCTTTTGAATACTTGTAGACAATTATTCTTAGGTCATCCTTTCTTCCCCCCTCAGATGAATAACATTTGTCCAGGGTGATGGATTCACAATTTGTAATTCAAAAAATGATTTATTTAGCATTACATGTCATTGTGTAGGAATTGACTCTGTGACAAAAGTTTCTGGGAAGTTGATCTTTTCTTTTGTCTAGGAAGATGGATGCACTTTTTAAAGTCAGGTTTCCTCCCACAGTTATTGAAACACAGACACTGTCACCTAAAATGTATACCTTATGAACCAGGAAAACTATATCCCATACATTTCTACATGGTCTGTGCACATTTCTCCGAACTCTGCCCACACTATTATGTTTCCACATCTACAGAAAATATTTTATAGCCTGTTTGGAGGCAACGCAGAACCTTTCCTTCAGGAAAAATGGAGCCTGAATTGTAGATGTAACTCTTGTTATAAGAGATAAATATGAGTTTTATATGTTTTCCACCCCTTTGCTGCCATAATTAGTCTATCTTTTATGTCTTCTTTAGAACTAAGGAAGAGCATAGACTAAGCAAGGTGTCACACGGATCAGCTAAAATCATTGCTCTTGGAGTAATCTGAAGGGATATATTGAAAGGGAGAAGAGAAAAACATAGGGCTTGTGAAATGCAGAGGAATGGAAAAAGGGACCTTGACTCTCTTCTGGGTGGCCTGCAAACTAAAGGCATTAAAACTGTAATTATGTTATGAGCTGAGAACTCATAGGACAGAAATGAAAATCACAGAAGAATTGGAAAGGATGCCCTTTGATGAAAGTCACAACCAAGGAAGCGTTAAGCTCTTTGCCAGGAAGAAGGTTAAGGGCAACATTTTCTAGCTAAGATGGCTTCCTAGATTAAGCCATATGGTTCTCTTCCTTCTTCTTTCCTCCCGTCTTCCTTCTTCCATGCAGGATTTCCTTCTTTGGGCTCACCTCCAGGCATGTCCGTCACTGGAAAGGGCTACCTCATTCTGCAGTTCAAATTGCAAAGTGCTCAGCCAGCGAGTGAAGGTCTCTCTGCCTTCCCCCCACCCTCCTTCCCAGGCAGGGATCCAACCGCCTCTACAGCACATGTTTGTATTTGCGCTTCTTGTGACTTCATGCAGCTGAGACATCATATGTGTCATGACTTCTACAGGTCTCTGACACTACTGTGGGGTGCCTCGTTTAGATCTTTTATAGTTCTTCCTTCGTTCAAGAAAGAATTGGTATCAACACCAGGCCAAACCTTTTTCACCTAATGTTGGCTGCATCAAAGTCCACCCAAGTTTGCTGAGAAAGAGGATCAGAAAAATCACTGTTTCCTCCTTAATTGACGTACTCCTCTTTGGATTTTGGCTTACAATGACTGAACTTTTACTGACTCTTTCACTGTAAGAAAGGCTCCTTAAATTTTAAATTCCACTGCACAAAAGAGATTTCATCAACTTATTTACAGCTGTTTTTAAAAGTATTAGCTAAATGGGAACTGTTTCTTTTTACATTTTTTTTTCTCCTGCAGGAAAGATCTAAAATGGTGTAAGACTCTGTTTTCCCTGCTTCTTGGCTTATTTGAATATGTAGCGATAAATTTACAAATAATTAATATAATCCACATGAGAGGGAAGTTGATGGGAATGAAAGCAGAGAAGTCGGTTGTGCATTTTTTAAATAATTGGGTTTTGGTTTAGTCCAAGCCATCATATTTTTTTTTACCACATTAGGAACTAAAGCCTGAGATGCTATTTATGAGTCTTTAGAAACTGAACAAAAACCCAGCTATTGTGTTGGGGCCCTGGGACGTGCTCATGTTGCCTACGGACTGGTCTAAAAAGACAATGTGTAATATGTAATGTGCACTGACTTGCATCTTGTGAAGTCACTTATGCACTTGCCAAGAGCAAAATACTGGTGTGTAAACACTTTAATTTTACTTGGTGTGTTCTTCTGGCATCTTGTACATTTTGTGGCCATTTATGACTGTTCAAACAGTGGCAAATTGTCCTCATAAAACCAGGGAAGACTTTGAAGCAGGGCTATCACGAAATCCAAAGTAGATAAAATTGGGGTCGATGGAGTCAGTTTGAAGATACTGTTTGCTAATAGAAGACTCAGCTAAATTTACCACTAAAGCCTTCTGTGAGTCAGATTGACAGATGACAGCACTGAAATACTGTGTTGCACATACTATTTGCCTGATATGGTTTATTAATTTTGTAGTTTAATTTTGTATTTAAGTCTTTTGCCAGCTTTCGGTTAAAAAGCACAAACAGTTTAGAAAATGTCTATACTTTCATTAAACAGTACTTCACGTCTTTTTGAATGTTTGCATTTTAACATAAAAGTAGAATATACTGTGGAAACATACATAGCAAAAGGATGGCTGTAGTTGTATGCAAAGCTGAAAATAACGCCAACCCCCAGTTTTATACATTACTGGTCCTGTGTACTATCTGTTTAAAAATGGGAAAATAATGTAAGAAGATGTAAATTATAGCAATTATGGGGCTTTAGTTATTTCTGGTGGTGTCATGGAAGAACGTTTGTGGGATCTGGTGTCCTTTCCCACTCCTTGAAGGGATGGCAGTCACCCACCATTTCATCAGAAGCAGAGATGGGCCTTTCACCTGTCACCATATGAAAGTGGTGGCATCACGGAGACCTCCTGCATTCAGTTTAGCAGTTACAGCTGGGAAGGAGAAGAGAGTGGGCCACTCCTTGCCCATGTGTTTGCATTTCTGTGCATGCTTCTACACCTCCTGATCTCAAAGAACAGGAAGGTATCTGTGGTGTGATTATATGCAGAGAAGGAATAACAAGACACCTGATAACCCACAGGTCTTTATCTGTTCTAGTGAAATCCAGATAAAATTGGGGGCTAATATTCAGATTCTTGTAGGAATGTGGTTTTGTTTGCAATTCATTTATACCTGGCCATTTTAAAATAATATTACTATGTAATAAACAAATCTGGCCACGGTAATGTGAAATAAAATCAGGTTATTCTTATACAATACAATGTGTCCTGACATTATGAGTTGACAGCTATTGGAGAAGGGCCAAACAAAATTATTTTTAAAGAGCATCTCAACTGTATAACATTTGGCATGCTTTGTGTTGTATGGCTGCCCACGATGGATAGTATTCACAGGCGTGAGGAGAGCGCAGGCCTGGTATACTCCTCCCTTTCCCAGCCCATGGATACTGTCAGGTGCCTTTATGGTTTTGTGTGCCTAGAGCCAGCTCCCGGGCCTTCAGACTGGACTTTCTCTGTTACTAACCTTTCCAAATAATTATTGTATTATCACAAGAACTCTGAGTCCAGCCCCACATCACACTGTGCCGTCTATAATTTATAAATTAGATTTTTACAAAGGAAAAACAGCTCTATCTGCCTGCCCAGAGAGAAAATATTTCCAAACAGCAAACGAAGTAGTATTTTCATAAGGGCACCTAGTAACATTGAGGGAAATACTTCCCAGACTGAACACAGAAGTGTGCTTCCAGTTACATGTAATTAGTGGCAAAATCCAACAGGTGGCACAAAAGTATTTGAATTTTATATTGATTTAAATCATATGCCGTTAAATTACCAAATAAACCAGGCGGGTGTTTTGGTTTTTGTTTGTTTTTTTTTTTTTTTAAAGGAAGAAAAAGAAAAAAATAAAAGGGAAAAGCGTTATCCCGGTGCCACCCCCGATGCTCTCTGCTGAGCGCCGAGCAGCCGAGGCGGCGGCCGGCGGGTCCCTGCCCCTC
>NW_009648657.1:665105-679224 GCF_000708025.1 Charadrius vociferus | reverse complement strand
CCTCCGCTGGTCGCCGCGGGGACTGGAGCGGGGCCGGGAGCGGGGCCGGGAGCCGGCCCGGCCGGCGCCGCCTGCCCTCCGCTGTGCCCGGGGTGAGCAGAGGGCTGGCTGGGCCGCGGGGTGCGGAGAGGGGAGGCAGTAAAGCCTGCAGTACGTGTCGTCCCCAGCTCTTCCCTCCTTTCCCCCCCTTTTCCCCTCTTTTTCTCAGCGGCAGAGATGCAGAGCTGCAGAGCTGCATCCTTGCCGGCTTCTTTTCGCATCTGGTCCTGTTAGATTGTCCTTTTGGACGTGTATCTCCTGGTTTTACTGATGTGAGAAACTGTGGCCGTCTTTGAGTAAATAAGAGTAAATAAATCCATGAGTAATGCTCTTGGGCCTTAAGTTACACCTGCTAGGCAGTCCTAATGGTGGTTTTGTAGCACTGAGAAGATAACCGGGATCATTTTTTTAATGGACTTGTACTGGAGGCTTGTGTGGGAGGGAGAAGATACGAAGATTCTCAGACACCTGTGGAAAAGAATGTTATAAAGGCATGAGTTACCTTGGATAGTGACACCCAGGAGATGCAAGCACAGGTCAGCTTTCACTTTCGAGTGTAGTATACGATGAACATCAATTGTGGAAATTAATATTAAAATGTTAATCTAGGCCTTATGAACAGATTCACAACTGTGTAACATAAGTTATGTAATTGCTGTCTTTATTACTAAACTACTGTAGTGAGTCAGGTGGAACTTTACTGATGTTTCTGTTTGCAAACATGAATGCGGTAGACATATAAAGAATGGCTTAAGTTCTTAGGCAATGGTACACTTCAACCTGAGACTGAAGTGCAAGTCAAAGGCATATTTGAAAAGTTGATCAAGATACATGAAGCTTTCTGAATTGACTGAGGCAGAGAAAGAGAGGTGAAAAAGGAGTTGGGCAGTTGTCATAAATTGAAAAGGGAACCCTAGTTTGGCATAAATATTTACAGCAAAAGTCTGTAGGAGACTTGGGCCTTTCATAAAATAAATTAATTCATGCCATTTTACTTTATACTTTTATTTCTAATTAAACAAACATATTGTGAGCCCATCATCTGTGACTTGTAATAGAGCCAACCTACAGAGAGAACTTCTTAGTGAAATGTTCCTGTTCAAGTGCTTGAAACGGCACCCAGTTTCCAAGGAGCAAACTGGTGATCTGTATTCCCATAGGACCAAACCAGAGCAAATCATGGTAGTAAGTGGCAAATGTACTACTGCTAACCAGAAGGGAACTTCAGTTTGAACTCAGCAACGAAATCCCACCACGAAGCAAATGAAGGAGCTTCAGGCCTTAGAAGAAACTAGTTGTTAGGATGTGGGACTGGGCAAGAGCTGTGCCTGAGTGAGAACAGACATCTGTAACATGTGCCACTGGGTTTGCAGCTCATGAAAAGTTCAGAAGAAGGTCAGTCTGGTAAAAGATTAAGGAAAACCATCACGGTTCATTTGTGTCAATATCCCATTTTCCAAAATGGTCAGAGTAGTGAATGTAAAAACTGAAGCTGGAGGAATTAAATGTTTTTTCTGGCAAAAAGGTTGTCTGGCCAAGTTCTGCTTGCATGGCAGACCACAACCTTTGAAAGATACTAGGCTAGCCAGATCTTGCAAAGGTCTGTGAGGTGCCCTTCCAAACCAGGCCCAAGAAAAACATGTCCAAGAGCTATTGTCAATATCTTAGCAGTAATGAAAAATTAAGGAGAAAAACCCCCAAACTCAGCTACTGCTATTCTGTAGAAAACAAAACAAAAAAGAAAAAATTACCTGAATGCAAAAAACATACCTATAAATTCAGGTAGAGCTGATAGTCACAAATGTCAGATATGAAAGTCATATGGTTGTTGGAGAAATGGAAGCATAAAAAATAGAAGCAGCAAATAAAACTGCAGGAGTGACCCTAAAATTTTAGTTCTGGTCTAGGCAGCTGGAGAGCAATAACAGGTTTGGCTGTGAAGTGCACTGGGATGGTGACTCTGGGCAAGGAAAACTGTTAGTACGTGTGATAAAAATGAAATCTAAAGAGTAAACATATAGGAAATAAATGGAAACTACCAAAGATCAGGGCTCTGAGAGCACCACTAGGCCTTAATAACACTAACTAGCCCCACCTGGGGCCACAACCCTGCCCATGGACACAGAAGCCCCAGTCCTAAGCTCAGGCATAGGACTTCAGGTGTGCCTCAAGATATGCTCTAGGTGTGCCTCTAACTCCTGGAGGGACCTCAGACCTGTGTTCTAGGTAACTCGTGTCCTGGAGGGATGCCTTTAGATGTACTTTATTGATTGTCTTCTGTCTTGTCTTTGTTTTCTGGATTGACTTTGGATCTGCATTGTAACCTTAACTCCAGTCCTGTCTCCTATTGCTCCTGGCTGGACTGCCTGTGTGGGCTCTGGACCTGGTTCATCACTTTGCCTTGTCTGGGACTGCCAGAGGGCCCTGTGACTAGTAAGTACTCTACTCTATGTATTGTGTTCAGATGTTGTGGGACTGTGCCCTGGTCAGCGAGGGCACTGCCTGCATGGGTCATCCTCAGCTTGAGGTTTGCCTTCCCTTTGGGAGCAGCTGGCCCTTGCTGGTCCCTGACACAATGGGAATCCTTCTAACTGGTTGAAATTTATTAGGCTGTGGTTTATAAACATGCATTTATCCAAAACTGAGATAAGCGAGCTTGCAGATTTGACCTCTGAACTTGGAAGAGGAAAGCTGGAAAGCAAAATTAAGGGTTGACGTAAGAGTTGGTTCAGATTCCAGTATGATAAATAACTGCTTAATAAGTGGCAGGGAAAACATCCCAAAATTTCATCTATGGAAGTTCCTCATACAGTTGTGGGCTAGGTGAGGCAAATTGCATGAAAGCAGTTTGCTGTCATAGTTGCTTTTTCAGTGAACAAAGTTTCCTGGCTCCAGGGATAGAAACCATAATGGCAGCTAGATGTAATGAATGGGAACTCAGTGAAAACGAAGGATTTGTTGAGTCTTGTCTTGAAACTTGCATAATGGGATTAAATTAGCAGAATTCCTTGATAAAAACAGATCCTTGACAGTTTTGCCAAATAACTCTCACAAACAGCAAATACTTAACAAAGGGGAGGATTGCTGCATAGCATGAAGCCGTGGATCTGGTAAAAGTGGAACTAGAAAAAAAGCATGAAGGGAACTGAGAAACTCTTGTTCCAGGGCATTGGCAGTATTTTTTAAAGGAACAAAAGAGCCAAGATAGATGTAATGGATGGGGGTAGCTGAAGAACACTGAACCATTCAATAGCCATCTGACCAAGTACCTCCATCAGAGAAGAAAGAGTTGTTGGAGGTTATTGAAGAAGTGTACCAAGAAGTATGGGTGTTCACTATCCCTCACTCCTATTTGTAGTTTGTTTCTTCAGCAAGAGCTGAAAGAGGTAAGATAATAAAGAATACAGCGTGGCACACATGTCTGTGTATTTATAGCATAGCAGGATGACTTTGTGTTGTGTAGCAGAAACTTCTGGAACTGAAACATTACTAATCTGAAATTAAGCCCGAATAAACCAGAGCTGCTTCAAAAAGAAGTTGTGTTCTTTGGGCCTACGGTCAAGGAAGGGGGAATTTCTACTAGTGATGACAACATATACTATATAGGGATTACTAGTACTGTAAGCACTCCCAGATGTGTGCAGTTTTACGGTTTTTAAAAATAGCTGCTTTTGTGCATGGTGAAGGAAATCCATTTGAATGTGATTCAGCACTGACATGGTTAAAACCAGCTGTGTTGTCTTCCTTGGGCTTCAAAACGGATTCTTGCGTGCATGGGCTTGAATGGTCTTGAAACAAACAGAAAGGCTAACAAGATCAATGGCTTAAAAAGAAAATCTGAGCTTTATTAAAAAGAGAAGTAAATGCACCACTTAGTGTTGGGTAAGTCTAAGGAGTCTTTTCCCTTTTTAGGAATATGAGGAATTTCTGTGACTAAGATGCTGTCTGCATTTGGCTCCTTGGAGTCAACAATCCTGGTGGTCAGACTCCTGACCAGCTGGAAAATCTGCAGAGTGATGATGTCGTGATCAGAAAGAGATGTGGCACTGCTGAAGTCTGAGCTTCAACAGACAGTGGGGAAAAGTTGATTGCCAGGTTTTTCTTGAAGTTGGAGAGAGGGTGATAAGTTTTCTTTCATGGCTTGCAGTAAGCGTACACACATATTCTTTGAAAGACTATGGTTGTAGCTCATGTAGACACAAGTGGGATCCAGTTACTTTCAGTGGCTAATAAGTATGGCTGTGGCAGCACAGAACTCAACTCGAGTTAAAGAATTCAAATGGAGTGATCCGTGAACCTAAATTAAGGTTTAAGTGCCCAAGCTGAGCCGAGATATGAACGGAAGGGTACATGAGACGGTTGTCTGAAAACTAACATAGGTTTGGTCACAAATGGTGGTTAAGTATTTATTACAATGTACATAAAGGCTAAACAAATGGAAAAGTCTTAACAAAGAGATGCCGGAAGACATACGTTTAAAAGAAAAAAAGGAAGATATACCTTGTGGGATTAGCGACTTCTTGATAAAATCAAAAATCTTGGATTTTAAGCTTATAGTTTAAATAATTGTTTTAAGATCTAGGGAATATTAGTGATTGATTAGTATGCTTATTGGTGCAATGGAAAAGGGGGTTCCAAGGCTGTGCCATGGTTCAAAATCACCAGACTTCTACCTACCTCCTACATAGGGATACCCGTAGCTCACATGAATCATGATTGCTTTCTCTGAGTACATGTGATCTGAAATACATTGTGTGCTTTTTATCAGGCTGTTTATCCCTTGAGCTTAATGTGTGCAAATAATTTCAGGGATGCTGCAACTAGTTCTAAGGACCAATTATGGTCCTTAGAAAATGTAATGCATAATCCTCTCAAAGGTATTTTAAGCAGACACAGTATAACCAATTGACATTCTCATAGCCAAAGTAGTCTGTCCACAGGATCATTCACTCAAAACTAAATAATTTAATATAGAAACAAAGTGTTCATTGTCCAAAATGCCACATTGGGTTCTTTTTTTAGTACTTTTCAAGGTTAAAACCTCCACTGGTACCATTTCCTAATGGCTGCCTAATGGTTGTAAGACTCCAGTTTGGTTAGAAAGGTTTGAAAAGATCATTGAGCAAATAACTAGGAGACTGAGAAACACAGGACAACAAAACAGAAAAGTCTTGGTTTTAAAAAAAATAAAATATTCTAGCGGTGTGGTTGGGGTTTCTTTTGTTTGTTTGTTTTTGGGTTTTTTTTTAATGCCATATGTATTCTTGGGCTCTTTAGTAAGGCTTCCTGGGTGTACTCAGTCTTGTCAGATGAAATGAAAGCTCTGATGATATCTAAAGGTCTGATGATAAATAGACTAACTAGATATGAAGGAGCTGAAAGCTGAATCCAGTTGTTTCTGCTGCTAGTCTAGCAAGATATAACCTCACGGGAGGAAGGGCTTTAAAAATAGCGTTAGCAAAAATTAAGTTTAAGGAGGGTTAGCAAGTACCACATTATATGGAAAAAATGATAAACCTGTTGTATGGTGAACTGGTATTTTATTGGCTCCCAGCCCTTGTTTTGTGTGTAGCAGAGGGTCTGTCAGAAAGAGTCTATAAACTCTACTCTGTTTCTGAAGTGAATGGGAGATGTCTGCTACATTTTCTTTCCAGTAAAGGTCAGTGTGGAGAGGAAGTGCTTTGCAGAAAGTGCATCCTCAGGAAACCTCTTAGAAAACAAATAGCTGATCTGCAGGGGAAAGCGGTCAGGCTGAGAAGCATCAGTGATAAGAAAGTCAACAGCATACTAAATGAGGAAATTGAAATCAGAAACAAGTCCACCATCCACGGCAGAAAACGAAAGCTTGTGTAGGCAACAGGTGGTAAGGTTCACCAGCACTGCTCCTAGGAGGAAGCAATACACGATTGCTATCTCCATCAGTCTCAGGAGACAATCTGTTCACGTGACAGTCCAGGGCATGTATTGCCTCTTTGGATCCCAAATCTGATATAATACTCAAAAACTTCTGCGGTTCATTAAAGCCACCCATGTGGACACTGATCTAGAAATGGTCCCAAATGGACCAAAAGTGACTGCTCGCATTTCAGAGCAGGGTGAATGGATCGGGTTTTCCAGTTAAGGTTCACACAGATACAGATATCCTGGAGATAAGTGTGTGGTCACAGAATGGACAATTTTGTGACCATATGACAGAGCGTTCCTAAAGAAAAATAGAAAAAGTGTGTTGTTACCATTGAACTTAACAGTTCACTAACCTAGTAAGAAGAGGGTTTTCCATAAAAGAGAAGGAAGATAAAAAAGTCAAACTGCGTATATAACAGTCTTGGACCATGGCAAAAACCATGCAGATGGTTGGCTCAGTCTGACGGATCTCTTGTATGACAATGGTAAGGAGGAATAATCAGGAGGAAATATGAAGTCTTAATACATGATCAAAATTATGATTTACTTGAAATAGAAGAGAGGTGATGTGAAATGACAGACAAGTTAATAGGAAGTTTTGTCTGGGGAAGGATTCCAAATATCAAAGAGGTGTATTCTCATATTCTGAGATGCAGAATGCAGGGTGGGTTTAAGAGCACTCAGGTTTTCTCAGTGATGAGGGGCGTAAAAATCCCAAGACCACTGTAATAATGAGAGTTCATGACAAGGCACCAAACCAGGATGATCAGCTGGATGGGCATTTTTGCTAGAGATTTGCAGAACCATCCAGACTACAGGATTTAGTAATAACAGAGGATTTATCTGTCTGGATTTCAGTTGGGAAAAGAATATATCAGGACACATATTCAACAGGTCCTTGAAATGCACTGATGATGTTTTTGATACAAATTGTGGAAAAGAAACCCCAACAACTAGAGATGAAAGTATTCTAGATTTGATTTTTTGGTTTGGAGAGGGAAGTGAGGCTGTTCAGGTAGAAAGTAAGATAGATAACAGTGATCAGGAAGTGGTAGCCTAGGAGGAATACTGACAAAACAGAAATAGTGGATTTTAGGGAAGCAGACTTCAGTAAATTCAAACATCTGGAAGACAGAATATTCCAGGAAACTCGTCTGAGAGATAAGGAAGCCAAAGGGGGGCAGAGATGCCTTAAATACATGCGTAGTAAGGACATACATAATTTTCCATTTTGCATGGAAGATAAGAAAAATAGTAAGATAGCAGCGTCTTAAAATCGGGAGTTCTTTATTTACCTCGGGTGAAAGAAGGACACAAAGAGGAAGAGAAAAGATCGGGTTACTTGGAGAAGCACAGCAAAAGCAGGAAGATAATGGCACAAAATAGGAAACAAGTTGCACAAGTAGCAAGAAATAATTGCCTGTATGCTCTAGCATTAAGAAGGAAGTCAAGGAAATTGTCATTCTGTGGAAGGGACAAATTTGGTTACTTTGGTTACTAACACCTAGGAGGCAGATGTCATTAATGTGTTTTTTGTTATCACTCTTCACTAAAATGATCAGCTGCAAGAGGTAGCTAATTCACAGTGTGGTCCAGTGAGAAAGAGATGTGAATCTCAGCCTTGAATGAGGAATACACAGTTTAGAGACAGTTAAGATAAGGTAGATATTGCCAAACTGGCTGAGCCTGAGGTACTTCCTCCCAGGGTAACTGCAGAATTACCTGCTGTAATCAACATCCTTTGCAGCCAGACCTGGGATGGGGTGGTTGCTCATGGTGTTCTAGTGTGTGAACTCTGTGTTGGCAAGTGAAGTGAAATTTCTGTTGGTATTTGAAGTCATTTTGTCTTCTGCCGTTCTGCCACTGGGGAGTGACATAGCTTCCCATCCTACAAAGTTATTCCGGTTTCCCACCTGTAATTAGAATCCTAGTATCATTTAGGCTGGAAAAGGCCTTTAAGATCATCAGGTCCAACCATTAACCCAGCACTGCTAAGTCCACCACTAAACTATGTACCTCAGCACTATATCTACACATCTTTTGAATACCTCCAGGGAGAGGGACTCAACCACTTCCCTGGGCAGCCTGTTCCAATGCTTCACAACCCTTTCAATGAGGAAATTTTGTCTAATATCCAATCCAAACCTCCTCTGGTGCAACTTGAGGCCATTTCCTCTTGTCCTATTGCTTTTTACTTGGCAGAAGAGGCTGACCCCCACCTCACTACAACCTCCTTTCAGGTAGCTGTAGAGAGCAGTAAGGTCTCCCTTCGGCCTCCTTTTCTCCAGACTAATCAACCCTAGTTCCCCCAGCCGCTGCTCATAAGATTTGTGGTCTAGACCCCTCACCAGCTTTGTTGAGCTTCTTTGGACACGATTCAGCACCTCTACATCTTTCTTGCAGTGAGGGGCCCCAAATTGAACACAGTATTCAAGGTGCTACCCCACCAATGCCG
Organism: Charadrius vociferus; assembly: GCF_000708025.1. Lineage (NCBI taxonomy): Eukaryota > Metazoa > Chordata > Aves > Charadriiformes > Charadriidae > Charadrius > Charadrius vociferus. The sequence goes on along the minus strand of NW_009648657.1, from coordinate 670,826 downwards.
AGTGCAGAGGGACAATCACTTCCCTAGTCATGCTGGCCACTCTATTCCTGATACAAGCCAAGATGCTATGGGCCTTCTTGGCCACCTGGGCATACTTCTGGCTCATATTCAGCCAGCTATTGACCAACACCCCCAGGTCCTTCTCTGCTGGGCAGCTTTCCAGCCATTCCTGACGAAGCCTGTAGCACTGCACAGGGCTGATGTGACCCAAGTGCCGGATCCAGCACTTGGCCTTGTTGAACATTGTACCATTGGCCTCACCCCACTGATCCAGCCTGTCCAGATCCCTCTGTAGAGCCATCCTACCTGCAACTAGATCAACACTCCTGCCCAACTTGGGGTCATCTGCAAACTTACTGATGGTGCACTCAATTAAATTCTGTGAAGCCTGCCATCCTGGGTCTCAAGATATACAGCTGCCACACCAAAGGATTTTAGACTGGGGGTTGTGTATGTGTGTGCGTGGGGGTGGCAAGGTTTTACACTGGCTTTTGCTGTTTCTACCTGAGGAAGCCAAATAAAATAATTCTCTCAGTGGGGGTGAAAGTGGATGTGGATGTTCAAGTAAATGCTCGAGCCATTTTATGCAGCTTGTTCCCACCTGTAGTTTGTTATTTTTCTGAGCTTATATGTGCACGGATTTAAATAGGGTGTCTCTTGGCAGGTTTTGCTTAGGTAGTTGCTAGCCTAAAAATAGATACTGAATTATAGGGTTTACTTGGACTGTTGGTTTAATTTACATCCTTGAAAGCTGGGCAAAATATCAGTGTCTATAAATTCACTTTCATACTGGGTTTAGGACAAATAATAGAATTATCCTATTTCTTGTCTGAAACTGGTGTTCTGTTTAGTTAAAACCCTATCAAATGTAGTAGTCATTAAAGTAGCAATTTTTTCAAGGCAATAAGTTACTATCTATGGAAAGTAAATTAGATAAGTCTTATTTTTATGGTATTACAAATTAATATTTCAGAGCTATTTTTTCACAACAGAATCATACTGTACTGAAGGTTTAAAAACTTTTATTCTCTGCTAATTTATGGGATGTTTGGGTAACATTTTGGAGAAAAATAAAGGGGGGTGTGTGTATATATGTGATCTAAAGACCTCTGTGCAGAGATGCTGTATAGATATATAGCATATATATATACACACGTATGCATGCAACAAAGTTCCTTTTATACAAAAAATTTGTATTGATAAGGAGAACATAATTCCTTAAATCATAGAATCATGGAAGGGTTTAGGTTGGAAGGCACCTTAAGGATCATCTAGTTCCAAACCCCCTGCCATGGGCAGGAACACCTCCCAGTAGACCTCAAAGCCCCATCCAACCTGGCCTTTAACACTTCCAGGGATGGGGCATCCACAACTTCCCTGGGCAATATATTCCAGTGTCTCACCACCCTCATAGTGAAAAATTCATTCCTGATATCTATTGTAAATCTCTCCTCTTCCAGTTTGAAGCCATTACCCTTTGTCCTACCATTACATGACCTTGTAAAAAATTCCTCTCCAGCCTTCTTGTAGGTGCCTCTCAGATACTGGAAGGCTGCTATAAGGTCTCCCTGGAGTCTTCTCCTCTCCAAGCTGAATAATCCCAACTCTCTCAGCCTCACTCCAACAGGTCCATGTCCTTCTTATGTTGAGGGCTCAAGAGCTGGACACATATTCCAGGTGGGGTCTCACCAGAGCAGAGTAGAGGGGGAAAATCACCTCCCTCAATCTGCTGACTGTGCTTCTTTTGATGCAGTCCAGGATGCGGTTGGCCTTCTGGGCTGCAATCATGCATTGAGGGCTCATGTTGAGCTTCTCATCAACCAACACCCCCAAATCCTTCTCCTCAGGGCTGCTCTCAACCCATTCTCTGCCCAGCCTGTATTTGTGCACGGGATTATCCCGCCCCACATGCAGGACTTTGCACTTGGCCTTGTTGAACTTCATGATGTTTGCACAGGCCCAGCTCTTAAGCCTGTCCAGGTCCCTCTGGATGGCATCCCTTCCCTCTAGCATGTTGACTGCTCCACACAGCTTGGTGTCACCAGCATACTTGCTGAGGGTGCACTCAATCACAACATCCATGTTGCCAACAAAGATGTTAAACAGCACTGGTCCCAGTACCGAACCCTGAGGCACACCACTTGTCACTGCTTACTGCTTAGACATAGAGCTGTTGACCACAACTCTTTGAGTGCAACCTTCCAGCCAGTTCTTTATCCACCAAGTAGTCCCTGCTCAAATCCATGTCTCTCCAATTTAGAGACTGGGATGTCATGCAGAACGGTGTCAAATGCTTTGCACAACTCCAGGTAGATGACATCTGTTGCTCTCCCCTTATCCACCAACACTGTAATGCCATCTGTCCTGGTTTGGCCTCAGCCAGCAACAAAGAACCACGCAGCCGCTCGCATAACTCCCATAGTCGTGGAAAAAGAAATCGTCAGGGCAAAACCCGTGGTTTAAAAGAATGTAATTTAACAGAACAGCAAAAGGAAATACGAAAACGCGATTACAGTACCGCCGCGAAGCGCACCGACCAGACCCGCACCGCCGCAGCCCAAAGCAGCTACTCCCCTCCTCGCCCCGGCTAGCTCCTCTTATAGCCCGGGCATGGGTCACGTGGTATGGAATACCTGCCCCCTGCCGGCTGCTGGGGAGATTAACCCCATCCCTGCCGGAACCAGGACACCATCATAGAAGGCCACCAAATTTGTCAGGCACAGTTTGCCCTTAAATACACATGTAAGGCAAATACAGATGTACTGTAGAAATACAGTAGTTACATATTGCTACATAACTGTTATATTTTTATGTATGCCTGTGCACATGCATGCTCAAAAAGCCACTTCTATGTGTCTCAGTCCTAATGCCAATGGGTTCAAGCATGTGGAGCCTGTTCGGTTGGTCAGCAGGCTGTAGTTGCACACACAGGACAGGAAGGTCTCCCAGAGATGATGCTGTTACCTGCAGAGTGGTGGAGAATAGGCTATGTGTGCGTCCAGCACATCCCGCCGTAGTTACTGCAGTTACTGAATGACTCCTTGTGCTTTGAGAGAAGTGCTGAAATCGCTTCTTTGTCTTTGCAAGTACAAAACTACTTTATGCGTGATAAGAATCTAGTAACATTTTTGATCGTGTGAACTAAAGATTAAATAGCTGTTAATACAGTAATTACTGAGGCAGGAATCTAATGGTGTGGTTGTGAAAAGCATCATGGCGTATCTTAGAGTGAGAAGAGTCTATAATCACTTTTAGATGACTGAAGTACATGCTGCTGATGCTAGATGTGGTCTTGTCTCTTCTACCCCAGCCTTTTCTTGCATACATTTCGGTTCCAGCCCTTGTGCTGGCAAAAGTTTTCATGTAGCACTACTGTAAGCTGAATCTGTGTAGCAACCTGAGGGATAAGTAACCTGGGAGGAAAAAAGGTGAGATCAGATCCTGACCTGACTCGCTACGTTAACACTCGAGCAAGGTAGATTGTAAGGATGCGTGGCTGAGGAGAAGGCAGGCATGCAGGACTTCCCACGTGGCAGCAGGACACCCTTAATTTCTGCATCCAGGCCTGGAGTGACCTCTCCAAGTGAGATCAGAAAATGTACTTTTTGTGTTGTTCTAACTGATGACACAGATATAAAAGTGTCTTTGAAAACAGACTGCAGAAATGGACATTCTCTCTTTGAGGATAAAATATAGAGCAAATAAATATTTATTACTGACTGATATGCATGCTTTGTCTCATTTTGTCTTCTTGGCAGTATAAAGATCTAAAACAAAAATTCATTCTAAGTCATTTGTAACATATCCATCATGCATAAAAATCAAATATATGACATTCTTTCCCTGCCATACATTTCATGTGTTGAAATTTAAAGCTTTCTGCAGACTACTTTGTAAAAGAAATACTAGTTAATGAAACATTTCATAAATGGGTGTACTTACTGAGCAGATTTTGTAAGAATTTGGAGTTCTAGTAAAGGACAAGAATGAGGAGCTACGGTGTATTAGGACTTGTTTACCAGCGATTACATTGGAATATAAAGTTAAAGAACTCGGTTCCAGAGAGTAAAGATAGAAGCATATTTTACCATTAGTGAATGTTCCATGCTATGCTTTTATTATAATATATTATAATCAGCATCTTTACTTGATCAAAAATCCCTGTTGATTTCATTGGGAATGTAGCGAAAAGAAATAGTGCAATACCAGGTTCTTGGGGACTACTCTATTGTCTTACATATTGTGAAACTGATTAAGATGTGTTATGAAAATGAAGCATTTGTTAAATTCTGCCAAAACAGAATGATATAGCCTGTATACAATCCAATATACTGATAGATAAACTTTTATAGAATGCAGTAAGCGTTTACTTGAAGAAATTTTACAAGCAATCATGAGCATCAGGAACTTCTGAACACTTTGAATGTGATTAAAATGGAAAGAACCAATGCATGAGTTTAATGGGATCATTTTCCAAATCGGGAAAAGTGATGATATTTGGCAACATGGTATTTGAAAAGCATTTATTCAGGTATTTGTTGCGTGTAGCTTCAATTGCTTCACTGTGTTCCATGATGCAAAAGTAAAATGCTTATGGTAATATGGATACTTTTCAAAAGAAGTATTATTATACTGTTTTGTTGTAATAAAAGTGTTATTTGTGCAATAAGACATGAAATCGGAGCTCATTACATAGGTTGTATATACAAGCAGTTGAAATTTTTTTTACAGGCTAGTTTATGCCCCTAATTAAGACCTCTGTTATAAACTAGAATTCTTCAAGAAGATACCCACTTCAAGAATCCTTAACACAGGCTTGCAAGGGAGTGCCAGGTCTGGTTGGACTTCTGCAGCAAAAGAGCAAGCGCAATAGCTTACCTTTTCTTAGAAATACTCGAAGTTGTATAAATTGCTGCTCAGATATGCTGAAGAGGTACTTGGAGATCCTCTTCCTTTGAAATGAGGGCCCTGCTGTGGCACAGCCTGTTCACTGTCCGCACTGCAGAGTATGCCAATGTCAGCATTACAACATGGAATGTAATCGCCATTTAGATAAACATATCAAAGTTAGCTTAAATTTAGCTACTTTGTGTGACATCATACTGGTTCCAGGACCTACCTGAAACCCAGATGTCCTGAGCTTAGAGACTTCCTAATGGATCTGTCTGCCATGACATGATGAGGCAGGAAGAGGAGATTTTTCCTATCTCTCTTTTTGGAAGGTGTTTTCATCACCAAGGAAACTTATGCTTGCTTCTGCTGCTGAAGGCTCTGTTTAATTGTGCCATGAGTGTATTGTCAGCTGCTGCCAGAGTTGAGGCCTGTCAGCACCCTGTTGGACCGCTGGTAGAATGGAGGGTTTAGGGGATGCAGCCTCCTGAAATTCTTGAAGATTTCCTCAGTTTGTCCTATCATTAGATTAGGACATATTCTTGTTGATGGTTTCAGACCTTTGGTTCTTTTACATACTGTTTATTGGCAGAGGTGTGCTACTTTCAAGAACTGCCTGAAGATTACTTTCAAGTGATAGTGCAGATTGTAGTGAATTAATTTCTCCGCAGCTTGAGTTAGATTTAAAATCATAGAATCATAGAATGGTTTAGGTTGGAAAGGACCTTAAAGATCATCAAGTTCTAACCTCCCTGCCATGGGCAGGGACACCTCCGACTAGACCAGGTTGCCCAAGGCCACATCCAGCCTGGCCTTAAACATTGCCAGGGA
>NW_009648657.1:664075-664897 GCF_000708025.1 Charadrius vociferus | reverse complement strand
CATCCTCGTGGCTCTCCTCTGGACATGCTCCAGCAGGTCCATGTCTTTCTTATGTTGGGGACTCCAGAGCTGGATGCAGTACTCCAGGTGGGATCTCACAAGAGTGGAGTAGAGGGGCAGAATCACCTCCCTTGACCTGCTGGCCACACTTCTTTTGATGCAGCCCAGGATACGGTTGGCCTTCAGGGCTGCGATTGCACATTGCTGATTCATGGTGAGCTTCTGGTCAATCAGCACGCCCAGGTCCTCCTCCTCAGGGCTGCTCTCCAGCCATACCCTACCGAGCCTGTATTTGTGCTTCGGATTGCCCCAACCCAGATGAAGGACCTTGCATTCGACCTTGTTGAACTGCATGAGGTTGGCTTGGGCCCACCTCTCCAGCCTGTCCAGGTCCCTCTGGATGGCATCCCTCCCCTCCAGTGTGTCTACCTCACCAAACAGCTTGGTATCATCAGCAAACTTGCTGAAGGTGCACTCGACCCCACTGTCCATGTCTGTGCATAGATCAAACCATATGTTTTGACTGAAAGGTGATTCTGAAAGTTGCTGAATTCTCAAGATCCCCAGAATTTTCTCACCCTTATTTACATGTGTAAATATGTAAATATGGAAAGCCATAGCTTGTGTTGGCTGGCATGTCCCGTTCCTCTTTGAGTTTATGGAATGGAAAAAAATCTACCAGAACTATCTTCATGAAAAGACCTGAGAAACTGTGTTGCCTTACAAGTCAAAGTTCAGCCCTTTGAGGCTTTCTCCAACTTTTTCTTGTGCATTGTCAACAATATTGTCCTCTGATAAGGAAATGAGGGGGGAGATTGTGGT
>NW_009648657.1:634672-664026 GCF_000708025.1 Charadrius vociferus | reverse complement strand
GGACTATAGTGCTTTGAATTTTTGGTACTTTTATCTCATTTGTGATAAATTCTGTTCTGTATTCCTGTTGTTACCCATGCAGAACTTTGATAGTCAGTCATCAAAATCTGTTTGAAAACAGATGCTAGTCAGTCATCAAAATCTGTTTGAAAACAGATGCAAAACACTAATTCAGCTTCTGGTCCAATTTAGACTGTCATTGGTCTTTGTTCAAACTCCTGATCTGCTTTTTTTTTTTTTTTTTTGGCTTGGCTTTGCAGTCCTATGCCAGGAAAAAACTTGGCAAGTTCCATTCAGTTTCCATGTTGTTGTTGAGATTAGATGACCCTGATAATCCTTGCCGCATTTTTTGGCTCTTTGCTTGTATCTGGTAGCCTACTTTTTGATGGTTCTTAATTTAATAAGATCTAGAGTCCCCTTGAGATATCTGGAATACATATTCCTAGTTATCCTACTATCTTTGACTTAAAGACGTTCCAGTCTCTGAATCGCTCATTTCATTGAAGTTCCTGAAGAGCTCCCTAGTTTTACTGAAGTTTACCCTTTTGAAGTTGATAATTGAGTTATGAAACTAGTATTTTAGCCCTTTGATTTAATTTATGCTAACTCAGCTTTCAATGATAAACTATTTAAATCTTCATTACATGGCAAAATCAAATTTAAATAATGTGAATTTTTGTTAGCTCTGGCTATTTGTTATGCAGGTTTGTTGGCTGTAACATCCCACAGTGGGTTGCCTTCACCCATATCATTAGCTGTTATTACTGTCTATAGTCAGTTCTAATCTTTGTCAAGAAGTTGGTCTCCTGTTACAATAGATATTGTCACAATATCTAATAGTATTTCTCTTTCCAGTGATGTTAGTGATCTTTATCCATATTTGTATCTGACCACAGATCTCTTATAAAATTTCACCTTGATTCCCGCAGAAACTCTTAACCTTTTAAGAAATGGACTTTTATCCAAAAAATGTGCTTTCCTTCATAATGTCTTATAGCTTGTTGGATATCCTTCTTGCTCTCGTCTTTAACATTATCTTTCCAGAATGGTAACTGTCCTTCTATATCTATACTCTAGTTCTGAATTCTATGTTATCAAGCTTCTGTTTTCCCCTTAACATTCATTTTCACATCCTATAAATGTATTTCAAGATCCTCCATTGTGTTGAGAAAGCTCCTGAGAGTTGTTTACACATCAGAGTTGTTTCTTACTCCGTTGTTTATATAGAGCAGACTCAGACATGTCATATCCTGTTACCTGGTTGCCGTTCACAGTCTTCATTCTTTTTATTTACCATATGTTCTCCTGCTACCACAGTTTTTTTTAATCCATGTCTGAATTCTCATTTACCCTATATTTTGTCTTTCCACTGGCATTTGGAGATCTATCATTTCTCAGTATAAAACTGTTCTTATCAGTTGTGTTGGCTTTGATCTCAGGTAGCTATTCCCTTGGGCATTCAAATCAGATTTACCTCTCGAAAAATGACTTCCTTCAATAAATACACCTCAACAGTCAAACATTACAGAAGCTTCCTTATAACACTCATTGTTTAGGTATTGGTTAGTTTGTTCTCCTATTAGGCCTTTTACTTCTTCTCTGAGACCTGATGTTCCTGAAGTTCATACAAATATCTGCCTGTTTGCAAGTATTCCCTGAAGTAGTTAGTCCTTGATAGCTTTTTTTTTCCAGTGGGAAATGGGCAGTATTGGTTTTGGAGGTTTGTAAAAAATTTTTTTTCCTGTTTCCTTGTGATGCTTCTCAGTTGCCAGTCCACCTGCCAGTTGCACCTAACATACATGATAGCATTTTGGATTTTTGATCCCCTTCCATGACCAGACTGACAGTCAGTGACAAGGAAGCTGCGGTCACACAGACATGCCTCTCCACATGGTGCTGTGAATCTCCAGCCCTTTCCTCTGTGTGCCATTTTTAGTTCTGTCTGGGGCTCTGAATCTCCCTTCTGTTTTCTTTCAGTGTTCTCGCATACTGACTTGGTTCCCCTTCAGTTTCCAGTGCCTGGTATTCTCATCTTATTTCAGAGCTAGCATCCATTTTCTTCTTTCTTGCTACTCTTAATTTTACTTTTGTTCTCTAGGACATCAAACCTCCTTCTCAGTTCTGTTTCATACTCACAAGTTAGTCTAGTCCTTGGAGTTCTTCCTGTCTTTTTCTTCCATGGGCAGTTATCCTCAGCTAGCAATGCTTTTCATGTCTTCTTCTCTCAGTATGCAGCTGAAGGTTTCATAGAGATGCTCTCTTCCCTTTTGTCCCAAAAGGCATGTTGGCTCTAACATCATCAGTTGAATTCTGTGTCTTTATGAGCCCATTATGTGTGTGTTTTCCAGGTATTCACTGAAGGACAATGAAGATCTCGCTATTTAATTATCCTGTATCCTTATCATAGTACACTTCAGTGATAAGCATCATCCGTTATTGAAGTCTAAGTGCCATTACCTAAGCATCCCTGTGTTGGAGTTGTGACCAGAAGAGTTGGTTGCTTGTCTGACATGCACTCCTTTTTTTTTAATATATTTCTTTATTGAACTACTTGGGAATGATGAATTGAACCCAGATTACCTGCTGGTCTCAAAGGTGTAATAATCATTGTCCTGTACATTACTTGTGCCTTGAAACTTCATAATGTCTGTTGGTAAAGATATTAGACATTGTGTACACTATTGTACTATTAACTGAGACAGGGACAAGAGCAAGTTGTGCCTCTGTTGTTCCACAGGAATTTTTGTTTAATACATATATGACTACACGGTCATTTATTTTGTTCTGTATTATACAGAAATACTAATTTACAATGAAAAATCTCAACAGTATATTTAAAAATATATAATTATAGCAACTGTGACTGTGCTTCAGAATTAAATACAGATTTTGACTAGTCTGAGTAGTGCTGCAGTCCAAAATGTTTCATTTCACATGATGCAAATTTGTTATATGAAAAGAGAGAACAGTTTCAACAAGAAGCTTCAAGTTCAGAGAGGTGAGAAAGTAGTCTCTAAACCAGAAATCCACCAAATCCACCAAGGTGGTGGTACCAGGACCTGGATGGAGTTTGTGGGGACTTTTTCAGGAACTTGGGAATTTATGGACTTAAGAACTTGTATGACAAGGTGTTTTCTGATGTGGGGCTTTGAGAATGGCACAGTGCCGAAACGCTGAATTAGGAATGATTATACAGAGAGCCTGTACCTGGATTCACAGGTCAGCTGATTCAGTGATTAAATCAATCTCTGCGGATTTTTAACTAATTTTTATCTAATGTTGTTGAACTTTATATTTTGCTAATCATAGGGGACTTTTTTATTATAAAGTTCTCCTAGTAGAAGTATTTTGACTGTAACTGGCTCACCTCTTAATCATATCTTGGATGCAGGAATGAGTGGTGCTTCAGGTTTGGGTTTTTTTGGCAGGGCGGGGGTTGGGTCATTTGCTGCAAAGCAGGTTTTCCATTGCTGTAAATCATTTCAGAACCTCTTCCAATTTTCCAAAATCATCTTAGGACACCAGAATCAAGGATAGTCTTGAAAATAATTAACGTTAGTTGTTTTCCAAGTGTCTGGAACTTATGGGTTGGGCTTCTGTCACTTTGCCATTCTGTATTTGCAAATTATTTGTTTCTCTCTGTCTCTTTTTTCTTTTTTCTTTTTTTTCTCCTGCTGCTCTTTTCTGCCAAAAGCATGCTCAAATACTTAGTTTAATGATTGTTAATTTGTTGTTAGATACAAAGACTTGTAGAGAGTACCATGCTGGCAAGTGCAGCTGGTGAATATAACAGAAGTGCAGAAGTTGAACAGAGAATCTCTTCAATAGGGCCAGATGGATGAAGCTCTTGTGGACCTGAAGGTATTAATGAGTGGGGGATAGATTTCCCACATTTGCCTGTCAAAAACACCCTAGATGCTGAAAAAAAGTACATTCTAGTTCCCTTACTTGATGGCCTCTGGTAGATGCTTGCTGAATACCTATGTGGCTCAAGGACATGTTTTCCTTCCAAGGTGCGAGGCTGTGAACCTCTTTCATGAGGTCAGTGCTAGTCACTATGGATAACCAGCACTTTGGAAGAAACTCTCACAAGAGCCGGCTGTAATTTCTGCGCATGTGCAGGGTACGCAGTGCTAAGCTGAGACTGGAAAGAAGCAAACCTCTATCCTATTGCCGTACCCTAATTTCCAAGTAGGACTTGATATCAAAAGTAAAATGTACAAAGAATACTTCTTTGTGGGAAGAATGGGGTAACTGAGAGCCTTGTTAGTACTGAAATGTGTGGAAAACATAAAAGGAAGTTTAAACAGTGTTTCACTTTGTAACTGCAGGACCTTGGAGGGGAAAAAAGAGAAAGACAATAGGAAAACAGCAAAATGGCTGGTTTATGGTGTTTAATACAGTTTAATTAAATTATTCTAGAATAAGACTCATGTTATATGGTTAAAAAAAGCTTAAATTTAACTTAAAATTGTCAAGATAAAATAGAAAAATAAACATGATGAGGTTTTATTAAAAGGAGGCTAAATGTGCAGGCAGAAGTAAAACTTCTCCGGTTGGAATAATTGTCATTAAAAAAAAAACCCAAAAGATGCTAACATCTCGGAGTAAATGCATATTTCCTGTGTGTGTTGTGGGGGGAAGTCTTTGAATACCAAAAGAAGGATGCTATGGGTAAAGAACATGAGTAAACATGCCATGAGTAAATAAGGTTTCTGAAAATGTGAAGAATTCCTCAAAAATGTTGAGATTGTAGATAAATGACAACAGAAAGACAGTTAACTGAAAAAAAAAAAAGAAAAAACTGTTCAGAAAAGAATTGAAGAAATAACTTGCAAGATGCACCATGAAAAGTGATTTGTTATTCATGGTGTGTTCAAAAAGTAAGCCTGCTGGAGACCTGTAAGTCTTAGAGGTGATCAACATATGAAAGAGGAGACAACATAGGTGAAAAATTAAACTCTTCTTGAATATACATACGTATAAAAAAAAAAAGAACTTGGTGAGGTATTCCAGATGGTTATCCTTTTTGATGGAGAAAACATTAGAGGATCTAGTTATTGATGGATGAGGCCTCTGAGCAAATGGATGAAAAGGGCAAGAGTAAATGTCCAGACAGAGATGACATGCACTCAAGAGCTCTAAAGAAACTTGGAGAAGAAACAGCTGAATTACTGAGATACATGGCCATTTAAATCTATTTAATTTAAATCATTTAAATCTATCTTCATATCAAAGATGGCTAATGTGGTGCCAGTTTTTAAAACACTATCTCTGAGGAACATCTAGAGAACTACACGTCAGTAAATTTGGTGTCACGTAAGCTGGAACAAATTTTTTGAAGAATATCAAAATTGGATGGACAAGTGGAAAACATATACTTGGGATAAGTCTTCATTTTTTGTTTAAAAAAAACAACAACTCAGGTCTGTCAGTGTTCTCTGGATTCAATAAACATATTTCCAAAACCAGTTTATCAGGGTTTCTCACCAGAATCATCTAAGAACTAAGAGAGCATGGGATAACAGGGAAGGCTCTCATATGGATAAATAGTGGATTATAAACTAGGAAAGAGGACAGTATGGGTAAAACATTGTTTTTCACAGTGGAGGGAATTTGCCAATGAAGTCTACTATTCTGTGCTGCAACATGCTTTTTAACACATTCATAAATGATCAGAGAAAGAATGAATACTGAGGCAACAAAGTTTGCTGATGATACCATCTACTGATGATAAAGAGCTGCAAAGCAATCCAAGAATGCTATGATAAAACAGGTCTTTAAATTCAATGTAGATTAATAGATAATGATGCCCTTAAGGGGGAAAAAAAAAAAAGAAAAAAGAATGGTCCTAATTTTACACATTCTTGGATGGGATGTGAGTTGACTATTACAACTCTAAATCTCATTCTGAGTGGTAATAGATAGCCTTATGGAAACAGGAGAGCAGTGCTCAGTGGCAGTCAAATATCAGATGGAATATTATGAATTATTGTGAAAGGAACAGAGAACAAATCAGAACCTCATTATGCCACTTTGCAAATCCATCATGTACAATCATTGCGAATATAGTGTGGAATGCTAGTTTCTCAAATTAAAAAGAATATTATTGAATGAGAAAAAGCATTTGGAAGAAAAAAAAAGGAGATGAGAACTATGTAAGAATTAAGTATCTGAGTTTTTTATTTTTTAACAGAAAATACAAAAAAATATGGACTTATTTGCACGTGTGATGTGGCTGAAGAGGCCCCCCCCCCCTTATTTTATTTCATTTTTTTAGACTATTTCCCTGCTTTGTGATTAGTTTATGGGCAATATGTGGAACCAAGGAATCAAAAAAGAGGCTACTGTGTAGCCCAGGATTAACACTTGACAAAAGTGACTTTATACTGTGGAGGAAACAGGTTTAGACATTTATGTGGAGTGCAGATGCTGCCCTCTGACCCTGCAGCCATGGAGGATCAAAAGTGCTGTAAGAATGCAAGAAAACATACATAACAAAGTTGGTGTCCCCAAAAAGCATGTGGAGATGATCATCATGTGGCACATTCTAGAAGACCGAAAAGAAAAAAGTGCACACATTTTGAGAAGAGACAAGACTTGTAGTGGAATTGGATCCTTCACAAGAGTTTACAAGACCTCAAAACATATCCAAATATGATAACACCACTGCTAGATTAAAATAATTCCCGATAAAGGCAAAGGATAATATTATAGTATAAATCTGATGGGATTTTTTTTTCTTTGTACTTGAGTTGAGCCCTAGCGCATAAGCCACAGTGAGGCCAAGGACAAGCATTAAAACAGAAGATAGAGGCAGCCAAAAGAAGATGGATACACTTCAGGGCAAAGGCTTCTGAACACAATATCCTAAAAGAATGTGTTGAAAAAAAGTATGGGTGAGCAAAACCAATGTAACAGTGTGAAAATACATAAAAGGCTCAGCATGAAAAGATGTGTGTAATAATAAAATAATGGCAAACCCTTTTCACCAGGAGAGGGTAATTGCTGGAAGAATGAGGGAATTTGAAGAAATGTTTGAGGGCTTCATCCTGGAAAAAAAAAAAAGAAGTTTTTTGCCTGCACAAACAACTAAATTCACTCAGTTTTTTCATGACTTGTGTCCGGCAGCAGAGTATGATGTGCCTGTTGCTCTGCAGGGCCTAAGGAAGGTGATCTATAGAGTGGGTACAGTTGCTGTTCTCTGTAGACGTGCTGCCCCCCCCCCCCCCCCCCCTAAAATGTTTTCTAAATTGACACTTCCTTAAAAACTATGTACGTAAAAAGGGAATATTTTCAGTGCTGCAGTTGGAGATATCCAGTAAGTAGTGCTCGATGTCCAATGTTTGTTTGTTTGCTTTTTTTTTTTTAAATTATTCTTGATGCAGTGATAGAGGTCTGGCAAGACCTGGGAGAAAGAGAAGGTGTACAAATGTACGTATGTTTTCACCAATCTGTTTGGAAAACATTGTTTCCTCAGACTGCTGTATTAGTTACCATTGGCCCCCAACGCATTTCACAGTCAGGAATGATAGAAAGTTAGTCCTGCAGTGAGCACTAAGACCCATATACAGAACCTTTTGATTTAGGGCAAAACTCTAGAAACGCTGAAGCGAACTGAGGAAAGGGGTCCATTGTCTTGCGTAACACTATTCCTGTTCCTTGGAAGAGTGAAACGTGCCTTAAATGGACTTAAGATGAATGGTGAAGTTGACGCTATTAGGGCTCGTGCCATAAGAATACACGTATAAATAATGCCTTAGAAATGTGCTAAAACTATGGGCAAAAAATAAAGCAGGAAAATCCATTCAGGGATCACAGAGGGGGAAAAAAGATCCCATGCAGTAAAGTGAAGTGAACAGAATTATTAGCCTTGGCTGCCCATCTGTTCTTTCACTCCTCTGAGAAAGCCCTCCCTGAACACGCCGCTGCTAAAAAGGTCACCACAAAATCAAATCCATTTGGGCTAGCCCTCGTCTACTTTAATAAAGACAGCTATTGGGAGATTAGGCTGTTTGCAGCGAAGTGTGGGTACAGCTATGCTACCACAGGGTTATGAAGATAGTAAAGCCCCTCCTGAGGAGGAAAATGATGTCTAATGCCAGTGTACTTCAGATACAGATGGACAAAGCAATGCTTGGTTTGCTGCCTGCTACCACTTTTATTTTTCTGCTCAGAGAACTGAAAATATGCATGTCTGCAGAGTCAGAATGTTATGTTCCAACTGCAGTTGTATACAGGCAGAACAAAATGAAAACCCCATCATTTTGGTGTTCGGGAGAGACCCATAATTCATAAAAACAATGTTGTGCTATGATGTTACAGAGCTGAATGATTCTGTAGTGGAGAAACAGAAATAGTTTGAAATATTGTGTTGGAAAAGATAGCGTGCCTGATATATCAACATGCACTGCAGAGAAGTAGGTGTTTTCTTCTCTGTATTCAATAGGAGATGAATTAGTGGTCACTGTCACTCAGCCAGCCATTTTGCTCAGTAAATTGTTAGAAAGAAAACAGCTACAGTGGGTAGGGTGTCACTGGGGTAGGAAGGGACCTGCTGATTAGAAACAAGGCCCGTGGTCTTTACAGCCATTTTGGGCTGTCATTTTCCTAAAATGAGATTGAACTTATGACTTACCACTGCCTTACCACCATGACTTACGATGACTTACCACTGCATGATAATGTCACGGGAAATCTTAGATTGTTAGGTAGCAGGTTATTTAATTTTTTCTCGGGAAAGGAAGATACAAGGAAAATACCTCAAAATGCCTTTACAAAAGGTTTTTGGAAATGGTTGTTGGGTGGTGTAGAAACTCTTGTAAGCTACAGCCAGTCAGTTAGATCTTAAACATTAAGTGAAATGGGCTTTTTCCAGGCTTCTATCTTGAGATACAGAATACTTTTCTCTGGTGGTCCTGATGAGCATTCAGATTGGAATAGCTTAGACAGGAAGAGTTGCAGAGCATCCCAGCAGAATTACCAAGGGCTTCATGTTGCAGCCATTTTGCAAGGAGTGGTGAGTAAGTTCAGATCTTCTTAGGTGGAGAGAGGTTAAGAAGGCTCATGCATGTAACAGGGTGGCTGTTGTAAACCTGGGATTCTCTGTAGATAAAAAGAGCAATCTCCTTGGTTTTGTGTCTAACTCTTCGTTCCGTTGCTTTGCTGTTTTTGCAACACCCGTGGTAAAAATAAAATGTTTCTTGTCAGAGAAAATGAAATATTTTTTTTAGCACCAAAATGAAAGTATCTTTGCTTTTCCATATTGTTGAGGAGAAAGCAAACACATTCCGATCTGCTGCTGTCAAGCTGACTTTTTCATTTTCCTTAGTCAGGTTTTTATGTTCATTCTCCAAGCATAAATCCATTGCTCCCCCAGACCTGCTCTACATCTCTTAGTGATCAGCTGTTCCCCACTCATTTACAGAATGAAGGGCTGAGCCTTAATATATGCCCTGAGCCCTTCCAGAGCAGAGTGGAAGGGACTGTGGCTGTCTGTGCACTGCTGAATTCAGTGCAGTGTAAAGCAGCGTCCGCCTGTGTACAGAGACTTTCTTGCAGTGGAGACAGGGTAGAGGGCAAAAGGAATAACACTGCACTTTCATTGAAATGTAATTAGACCAGTTAAATTGGAATAGGAAACATCCAAGTTGAAATAAATGTATTAATGAGATTTTTACTACTGGTTAATAGAATTAATATTATATATTTGGTAAAATGACATGGTTCATTGGAAACAAGTCATGAGTCTATAAATATGCTTCAGATCAGTAAAACTGTAAAACTTTTATTAACACATTCTGAGTGAGCAATCAGGAAGGGTAGAATAAATGTAGAGAATGTTATATCTTACAATAGATGGCTGATCAGTGTTCAGCCTCTATTAGAGGATATGCCTTAAAATGTGGCTACTGGAACACGGGAGACTGATTACCTGCTTTTTTTCCCCAGATTTAACCCATGCCACACAGGTGACTTTAGAATGAACCTAAGCTTTGATAAGGATAAATTGCACTTGGATTAAGCACAACTGTTTCAACACTTCTACAAAGTAATTGATTTTGTGTTAGAAAGGACCATTAGATCATTTAGTTCAAGCTGGCAAGGTAGCACAACCCCTAGATTATTACACGCATAGATCTTAACAACTCATAACCTGTTACACTCTTCCAGAAGGGTAGGCAACCTAAATTTCAAATCTGTAAGACAGGATTCATTATTCTATCTCATTGTTAAAAAATGGTGACTTAATTCTATTTGAATTTGTTTAGTGTTAGCTATGAGTTATGGGTTCTTCTTTTACTCTTCTCCACTAGATTAAAGAGCCTTTTAAAGACCTGATGGTTTGTTGCAATGAATCTACTCCTTCACCCTAATGAAATCACTGGTTGATCTTCTTTTGGTAAACTAAACCAATAGAACTTCTGAATTATTTTAATGTAAGGCTTAGTTCAGTCTGAATCACTTTTGCACTTCCTCTGTATATATATATAATAATATAGATATAATTTCTGGGACTAGAATTGCAGTATCTTCATTGAAGTTCTCATCAGTGGCACAAAGAGGTAAAGTGTATCTTAATATTACATACTGCTATTCTGTTTACATACATTCACAGTAGCCTTTTATGTGGCAGAGCTGGGCTGGGAGTTTGTGTTCAACTGTTTGACAATTATTTCGGAGTCATAATGGATGAAGTTACTGTTTTCCTGAATACAGTCCTTCAGTCAAGTGATATGACTGGTATTCCTTGTTTCTGCATCTATGTCCATGCTTTTAACTGTATTAAGGTATATGCTGTCAGAATGGGCTTAAACTACTAAATTACTTTTTAAGATCACTCTGCACAATTGCCCTCTCTACATTACTTAATATTCTGCAGACTTTGGTGGATCTACAAATGTGATAATGAATTGGTTTTTATTTAATTCCAGATCATTTACAAAATATTGAAAGGCATCAACCTGTGTAACACATGAAATCATTACCATTTGATGATTCTTAGGGACTAATTAAGTCACTAAATACTTGCTATTTAAGTTCCATTAGTTATTCAGATCTTTATTGATTTAGTGTGATTTTGAGTTACAAAGTGGAGTGTTAGATTTTTTTGGCCCTTTGAAAAAAACTATTTTAGAGCCTACTTGTGCACTGTTGACATTGGTCTTGTGTGGTCACTGAAATACATTTTCAAACACCTTAAATCCAGTGTTGAAGTTCCTAGCTTTTCCTTCTGATGTATTTATGATACATGATTGGCAACCCCTTCTGGAATCACAGTATCGCTGAGTTTGGAAGGGTCGCAGGAGATTGACTAGTGCAACTGTCATGCACAAAGCAGGGTCACCTAAAACAGGTTGCTCAGGACTGTATCTGGTCAGGTTTTGAAGATTTCCAAGGATGGAGACTCTACAACATCTGTGGGCAGCCTGCTCCAGTGTTTGACCACTCTCAGAGTAAAGAAGTTTTTTCTGATGTTTAAATGGAGTTCCTTTTATTTCAGTTTGTGCCCATTGTCTCTTGCCCTGCCACTGAATATGACTGAGTCTGACTCCATCTTCATCTCCTCCTTTTTATAAACATTGATAAAATCCCCATGAGCCTTCTTTTCCCAATTCTGAACAGCTCCAGCTTTCTCAAGCACTTCTTTTATGACAGATGCTCCGATCTTCATGGCCCTTCATTGTACTCTCTCCAGTAAGTCCATGTCTCTCTTGTACTGAGAAGCCCAGACTTTGACACAAGACTCCTGATGTGCTGTCACCAGTGCTGAACAGAGGGAAAGGATCACCTCCCTCAACCTGCTGGTGATGCTCTTCCTAATGCAACCCCTTTGCTGTAAAGGCACATTGCTGGCTCATGGTCAGCTTGCTGTCCACCGGGACTCCTAGATCCTTTTCTGCAGAGCTACTTTCCTGCTGGTTTGCCCCTAGCATGTACGGGTGCGTGGCATTATTCATCCCCAGCAATAGGACTTTGCATTTCTTTGTTGAACTTCATGAGGTTCCTCTCTGCCATTTCTGCAGCCTCTTGAGGTCTCTTTGGATGGCAGGACATCCATCTGATGCCTAAGCCACTCCTCTCAATTTTTATCATCAGTGTCACAGTGGTATTAGCCAGCTCCCTCAGCACTCATGCATGCACCCCATGAGGACCCATGGACTTGTGTATGTCCAATTTCCCTAACTTGATCCTCCCCCACTGAGGGTAACTCTTCCTTAATCCAGACTTTCCCACTGGTCTCAGGGGTCTGGGGTTTCTGAAGGCAAGTCTTATGAGTGAAAACTGAGATGAAGTACCTTGGCCTTTTCCCATGTCCATTGTCACCAGGTTCCCTGTGCCGTTCAGTGTCAGGCCCACTTTTTTCACCTATTATTCCTTTTGCTGTTGGTAGGCCTGTGGAAGCCCTTCACATCGCTTACTAGATTTGACTTCAGGTGAGCTTTGGCTTTCCTAATCCCATCCTTGTGCACTCAGATAGTATCTATATATTTCTCCTGGATGACCTGTCCCTGCATCCCGCTTTTGCATGCTTACTTTTTGTGGTTAAGTTTAGTCAGGAGTTCCAGGTTTATCTATGTGGGCCTCCTGCCACCTTTGCCTGACTTCCTAAGTGTGGGGATGGACCATTCTTGAGCCTGGAGGATGAGTTCCTTGAAGAACTCATCTTCAGAAGAATGCTTCTGAAAGCATTTGTAAGTTTGGTTGCAAACAGCAAAGGAGAGCCTTGGAACTGCCAATAGTGCAGAAATAGAACTATTTTAAAGTTAGGTGCTGTCAATTTCTGGGTTAAGTGGAAATACTAGAGAAATATTATTTCCTTTCAGTTCTGTCTGCACGCAGAACTATAGAGGTGTGTGGAAAAAAGTAAACTGAAAGGATTTGGAGAAGCAGATCCAAACTTATCTGTGAAGTTTTGGCTTTGAACAAAAAACATGGAAGTGTAGGGTAACTGGAAATTTAATTGGACTGTAGAAAATCATCTTTGATCTTACCGAGTTTCTCTAGGTATGATGTAATTCCTGACAGGCCTCCAGGTCAATGAATATGCCTTCAGTTCAAACAAATGCAGCTTTCTAAGATACAAGATAACTTCCCTGTTGTATAATAACATAGTTGATGCTTCTGATTGCCATTGTCCCTATCAAGCAATCATTTCCTGTTTTGCAGATCTATATAAGACAACATGCAAAACTGCATTTCACTTTGCATTAATAGGAAAGATAACACATTTTACATGTTGTCGCATTTTCAGAGATAGCAAGGGAAGAATAACCTCTAACATTTTGCCTTCTTATGATGGTCCTCAGTGCTCAGCTGCTGAAGTTTGGGAAGGGAGGTTTTCGATAATTTCTCTTTTTTAAAAATTGACTGCACTATACTTTGACATCACTTCCATGGAAACAGATTAGAAGTATCAAATATTCCAGTCCTGCAATATAGCAAGGAAAAAAGAGGGCTTTTTGAAGAAAAAAAATGTACACTTTTTATATTAAGATTTCAATTTTAATAAATAAATGTATTCAGTAAAGAAACTTGAAAATAGAAAAACTTCTGTAAGTGTATTACATTTAGATACTGTATATAGCTGAGAAGCATGTATGCTTCAGTGAAAACGTTGGGAGTTTAGGGATATGAATGCATGACAAAGTTCATTTTGGGTATGCTGTTTCAGCTCAGGCTCACTCTTTGGTTGAAGGTTTATGCTGGTTCAAAACATTTCATATTTGTCTTTTCCATTAAATTCCATTCTTGTAAGTGCATTGGCTTTATAATAGCGATGGCCAGGAGACAGACAGCTCTATCATTATTCAAATATGAAAGTTGCATAAGGAGAACAGGATACCCCGGTAAGAGGAGGTAATGGTCTGTTTTGTTTTATCTGATTGTTTTAGCACCTTGCAATTTCCTCAGCCATCAGACTAGCCAAAAAAGTGTGAGTCTGAAAATCAGAAAAAGATGGGGAAGTAATTTGATGCTGTCGGTCTTATATATTTTGGCAACAGACTGTGAAAATGTGCAAGAATGTTTGCAAGTGGTTTGAATGAGTATGTGGAAAGATGTGGATCTGAGGTACCTTTTTAAAAATAAAATAAAACACTCTTAACACAAGAAGAGCTTTTTATGTTTCCCTGGTGTGAAAATTATTAGCAGCTACAGGCAGTCCCCATCTGGGAATTCGGAGCCTACTGTCTGGTCTTTCAATCACATTAGTTGGTGATACTAGAAGGAACGAACAATAGTTGGAGGAACTGTGCGTAGCTTATGACAACAAAAGACTGAATCGGCAACATGTGGCTAACAGCTCACAGACATCTGGTATAAGCCATTTTCCCAAGGAATTAATTTTTGTTGAATATATATTCCAAATCTTTTCTCCTCTAACATAGCCACTTGCAGGAAATTAGATGAAGAAAAAATAAATACTGTATCAAAGTTTCAACGTTAACTTGACAGGAAAGGAAAAACACTGTTTGGCCTTTTTAATTTTGCTTTGTACTGTCTTAAGAAGGACTGATGATCTATTGGTTCTGGGATTTTTTGGGGGGCGGTAGAGATGAGAAAGATTAGATTTTTTCCTGTTCTATTTTTATCCTTAAAAGTATTGGGGATGTTGTGGCATGATTAACTGATGTGATCCAGTGGCTTCACGTTGTTCCTGTAGAATGAAGCAGCTGTAAGTCTGGTGAACCCTCCTACCCGTCCCCCTGCAAAAAAAAAAAAAAAAAAAAAAAAAAATCCTGGTGGACAATATTCCCTTGTTAGTGGATTTCTCCAGTGGTGTGGAGATAACACAGTATTTCCAGTTCTGCCTTCTGTCTAGGGGAGGCTTGAAGAAGTGAAAGAGGACAGACAGAACACAGGTGCCACTGCATCTTGTTCAGGCACTGACTATTGTAACTCATGAAGAAGGTTGTAAATTATAGTACATTGAACGGGCAGACAATTTCACTTCCCTCCTTTGTTTTGCTAGTGCTTTCCCTAGGAGGATATATGGAAGTGATATGGGAGGCTAGGATTTTATCTGTAACTGAAGGGATGGGAAAGTTAAATATTTAACACAAGAATTTTCTTTTATGTAACTGTAGTAGACTTGTTTTGACTAAGCAATTGTGTTCAATTTGTACATAGCTCAAAAATTGCTGCTTCAGTTTCAGATGTAAAAAGCAGCTTGTTTGTTTGACAGGTTGTTTGGACTTCAAAATCAGCATATTTTACCTCCAATATTGATTATTCAACAAACAGACACATAAATGAGAGATAGCAAGAGATGTCAAACAGCCTGGATTATACATTAGGATCTATCCACATATCCATGTTTGGCTGCAGTTGTGCTGGCCCAAGAAGTTACCCCCAGCAGCCTGTCACTGTCTTCTGCTCGAGGTCGGCATCTTCTGTGATCTGCTGGCTGACCTGTGCGTGCCCACTCACTGAATTTTTCTTTAATTAAAATTATATGGGCTATGCTAAACAGTAGCCTTGAGATGGTGACTTTCGCTATTGAGCACATTTGACTCCTGCAGTCACTTACAGGAATGTTTCGTGTGGCACATCAGAGAAGGTAGTGACCTTTGAGCACATCTGCACAGTCAGGTGTAGTCCAGGTCTATCTATTAGAAGCCAGCTTGCATATCAGCCCATGTAGACATGGCAGTGTACTGATGTCCATCTATTTTTATCTTCTGCCCAGCAACAGTAACTAGTAGAGATATAGTGCCACAGCTACCCAGCTTCTCTGGGTCTTTTTTATAACTGTTCTTTTAGCAAGTGACCACTGAGCAGGGAAGGAGCTAGGGGATTGCATGACTCACCTAGGAGTTATATGTGCAATTTTCATTTGGAGTGCAGCCTGGTGTTTTGTCCACGCTATTACTTAGGTTTCTAAGGCATTCTGTTTCTTGCCTTCTTGATAAAAGCAGTCCTCCCTTGATATGTATCCAGAATCACAAAGTTCCCATTCAAACATATGGTGTCATAGCTCTTTTTAATAATTCTAGGTGTTTAATACAGTATTCCCTTAGCAACTTATGTTATACGTTTGAAGGATCAGGGTGTCACTACCTGTCCCACTGTTCCACTGTGAAAAGAGTAGCTTAGGCTCCTAACTGGTGATGGTTCATTTGAAGAAGTATTGGGTAGGAGCCAGTTGCCCAAACATGAGCTTTCATTGCCATTTCTTATGCCTTCAACAGCTGACTTCTAGCTGGTCTCCAGAGAAGTTCTGCTTCCTGGGCTGTATCTGCCATGCTGATGTCTCAGGTACCCAAGATGTCTGAAACATCACTTGTTGCCTTCGTTTAGCAGCAGACATTCAGCCATAATGTCAGTGACTTCAAAGGTCATAGGTAAGTCTCAATGTTCAGTAAACTGGATGTTCTCTAAACAGGGAAAAAGACTTTAAGAAGATCTGCTCAACAGTATGAAATGATGTATTTATGTTTGTTTCAACAGCAATGTAGGAAAGAACTAAATAATAATGTAGGAAGTCAGGAATAAAATAAAGCAAGAAAAGAAAAATTGAAACGGACAAAGAATTTGAGTAAAAGGTTGAAGGAAATTAAAAAGATAATTCATACACTTCAACGAAAAAGCCTATTTTTCTGCAGGAATTCTATCAGCAATCAGAAAAATTATTAAATTAATGAAGACTCATAAATTGCTTAAATTCTGAAACCTTTTAAAACTCTGTCTTTAATAAGAAAAATTAAAAAATGGCATACTCAGAAATTTGTGTAACTTGAGGTTTATATTATTTGGAGAATAATGTCATTATAATTACCCAAACATGCAGAAGATAGACTGGACAATTTTAATTGACCTTTTCTATCTTTTAATTCTTTAGCCTTATGACCAGAAAGTAATGGATAAAGGGCAAGAAAATGATGGGAGGTATATGCATGTATATAATCTGCCCATCGAAATAATCATCTTAAGGACTTAGCAGACAAAACCTATCACATAATCCTCTGACAATTATTTCGGAAACCCTGGGGACTGCAAATACACTGAAAGCAAACCCAGTGTAATGTTAGTCTTTAGGAAGTGCCATCCCAAGGAAGTTCATTGATGATATGGAAAGCACTGAACCTTGCACAGATACAAGCAGCTCTTCAGACAGCTCTGGTTCTCATGGATGGTCCAACATGGAGAATGTAGCTGGCTTGAAATCTGTGCTGCTGAAGAGAGCCATCCCTGTTCATGTCTTCCACACCCCTTGTCTCCTGCTTGGATTAGACAAATATATCATTGCAGGTGGTTACAGAAGAGGAGAATGCCCACAGAAATGGGAATGATCTCCTCCACCAGAGGCAGACACTGACCATGGTGGAAACTGCCAAGAGCATGGAAGCGAGGTACTAGTGGTCTGCCATAGGTTTAAAAACCTGCTCTGGCAGAGAGATGGCCTGGAGAAGTGAAGGTGTTTCTGTCTTGGATTTCAGAGATTCTGGAAGCCATGAAGTAATGTTTACAGCGGTAAATGGACTGGAGGCAATATTGAAGCAAAACTCCAAAAGATGTAATTGCCAGGGTCAGGGAACACAAAGTCCTCTTTTGCTTCTTCCTGGCTAGTGATACTATGCAGCTCCAGATACTGCAGGCACATGTGTGTAGCTCCTTCAGAATGCTCACTGGCATCTTATGACCTCTTTTGCAGAGATTTCATATTTTTCACTTTGAAGTTACATTTCTTGATGCTTCTTTAATAGCTGGCAGCTGTGAGTTCCCAGACCATTCCCCTATATTGCTACCATGATACCTTCCTGGTAGCAAAATTTCAGCCCAGCTCCCTGCAGATGTCTACCAGGTCTGATGTCTCTACCAGTCCACAGGCTGCTCTGGTTTACCATTTGACACGGTTATTCCTTTGCCTTTTTTTTTTTTTTTTTTTAGTAATAAGCGAATGGTAATAGTTGACTCATCAGAAGGCTACATTGCAGCTCAACAGACTGGGATTTTACACTATGCCGTCAAGGGGATATTCTGTTTTTACAAGGTATTTTGGAGTTTAGGAAGGTGCAAGGACAGTGCTGAAGTACTGTCTTAGGTAGAGGACTGTAATCTGACATGGTTCATGATTATCTTGTCTGTGTATCTCTGTCTCTCAAGGGAACAGTTTGGTTTATTCCATGCTGGAGCTCAGGAATAAGTTACTATGTGTGTGTTGAAGTTGGCTATGGGATTAGGCCACTCCAGCAAACCAGGGAGTAAAGCAAACTGGCAGATTTGGTTAAGTGTACCTCTGAACTTGGGTCTCTTTCTGAATAGGCGACAAGGGTAGCAGTTCCCCTGTTGTCCATGATGTGTTCTGACTTACGTGGAAATAGAATTAGACTGAAGAAATGAAATTGTCTCCTTTGATAATCAGTTAAGGATGCTGATTAACTCCATCTTTTACAAAAGCTGAGCACTAGAATATAGTGATGTGATGATGAGTTAATAAGGTGATAAATTCTCCTATGTTTATATACAAAAATGTTTCTTGGGCAGCGTAAAGATATGCTGCATCATAGGTCTGCTTTATGATGCATGATTTTTATGGATTATAGTACATTTTTAGTTTTGTGGAGTTGATCATTAATTACTGTCTTCTACAGAAAACAATTACATGGGAAACGGTAAGCAGCATTCTTTCTAAATACTGTAATTTTATGGAAGCCCTTATAAAATATTTTTGAGAACAATTGTGAGTTAATAATTTAATGGGAAAGGTAAGTAACTTTAGCAGAGATAAATAACTTCAGCAGTGATGTGTGAATGTGCATTTGCAATTAAGTTGGTCAATGTCTGTTATTAATGAACATATAAGTAAGCAAACTACTTCTGTGGCTTTGTTTAATACAAACGTAGAGAGCAAAAGTAGCTAAACCTAATTTTCCACTTTGTCTATGACTAACATAGAAAGTAAATGGTATGTGAATAAAGTGCTTGTGGTACACCCCTTCTCTCCCCAATGATATTTGTGCTTTTGTCTTCATGAATATTGATCATCTTTTTTTCCCCCCATTTGAATAAGCAAAGGAAACAGGATAAAAAATGTCACTACCTAACCCGTTCAATTTGTTTGTCTACTAACAAATGCTTTCCATCTTCTTAGAAAAACTTTATATGAAGTGATAACTTGAATTATTTACTCTTTCCATAATCTTTCCAACTCCTCTTTTCCTATTTTTTTTTTTTGTTTTTGTTGTTTTTTCCTTAGTGTCCTACTCTACTTATTCACAGCCTATGAGCTTTTAGGTGCCAAGGATATGTGTGTGTGTGAAGAGTGCCTGACAGAGTGAGTTGAGAGTTTATGGCTAGGGCAGGGGACAGTGGCAGCAGAAACAGTAAAATATTTTGTCCTAAGGGAAAAAAAATCTCTGTCCCAGAGCTTGAAATTTTTTTTTTTGTTGGATTCTGTGTGGTTACCCTGGTCTTCATTTTCTGATTTCACAAGATGTCCTAAAAATCCCTTTTGTTCCCGCCGAATAAGACAAATGGGTCATCACATTCTATGCAAAAGTTCCTGATGACCAGAGGTATAACTGAAAGGATGTCACCTGTCCAGGGATAAGCTTATCGTCACTAATCGCGTCCTTGTCTATGCTGTGTCTATGCTGTGATATGTGTACCTGTCTCACTGATTCCTTTCTTATGTGTGTGTCTATGTTCTTTGTGTTACGTGCATGGGTGTAACTAAGGGGTCGCTTGCTGTTCCTGCACAATACACTAAAAGTAATGCAAGCAATTGCTACATTATTAGCTATCAGGCTAAAGTTATTAAGAATCAGCCTTAGGATGAAGAAAGTACATATAAACTATAATGTACTTAAAGTGTGATAAAATTGCAGATACAACTCTAATAAAATTCTCATGTTTTGAATAGTCCCTGACCTGAGAGCATAGCACAACCATTAAGTGTTAGCAGCACATTGGCTGAAACATATGCAACTAACTAGACATAAAGCACTTCAACAGAGCAATAATACAACCTTCCTACCAACAAGTATAGAATGGAAAGAGCTGGGCGTGATATAAATGTAGGTAGTAACAGGCTACAGATCATGTGTTTCCCAAAAAAAAAAAAACAACACCATGGCTTGGGAAAGCTAAGCCATCGATACAAATGCTGTGCACACCCCCCAAAAGCCTTTGGAAAAGATGGTTGCAATAACTCCAACTAGGGGAAGCAGGAAGGGGCTGTTCAACAATCTGGAGAGAAATAAAAACTTGATAGCTGAATTTATTTGTTTATTTATTTTCATATATTTGGAAAAAAAACAAAACAGTTGAATGAACGATTGACTTCCTGCCATTCTATCATTCTATCTTAAAATGACTGTTTATTCCTTGTTTCTGGAGCAAAGTTTCACATCTCTATTAATAGTAAAAAAAGTCTCCTTGAAAAATAGAAGTGAATGTCAACTCTAAATTTCTAATAAATAAGAAAAAAAATATGTTTGGAAACTGTCAAAGATCCAGAAATATCGACAATATTTTGACTGTGGTTCAGTCTTGCACAGTTCATAAAGTCTGAGACATGCAGAATCCTATAACTTTTTTGCTTCAAAATTTAAATGTTTCATACAAAAAAGATCAATTTTAGTATTGTCATTTAAAAATGCAGTTATAAGAAATACTCCTGAAAAAAATGTCACTATTAAATAATATGTCACATCTGGACTTTAATGAAATATTAATGCTAAGTTATGATAAGAAGAGTAACTTTATCCCATCTTTTATCTAAATTGTTTAATATTTAATACTTTATAATAGATAGAGTAGACCAAAGTAGAGTTTGATGCTGTTTTATTATGTATGATTTTATTACCAGATAAGAGTATTTTAAAATGTTTAGAATATTATAGGATCAGATACAGAATATTTAAAGCTATGTAATGCATTCTGTAACAGATCCAGAAATCCAAGATGTTCCTTGTCAAAGGATACTGTAGATATAAACCCTTTTTTTTAGGAGAACCACCATTAGTAGAAATATCTCCATCTATGTTCCTTATGGCTCCATTCCAACTTGAGATATTCTTTGATTATATTTCATTGTTGCCATAAATATAGCAAGGTTGGGTTTGGTTTGGTTTTTTTTGTAGGAAGAGGTGGTATATTGAATGGCAGACATGGAGCGTAGCATAAAGTTGTCTAAGTTAAACCATATTAAAGTGTTAGAAAAACACAATATATAAAACCTGATTGCATGATGTGTACGACTGACAGTTGCATAGACACAGCTTTACATATGAGGTGATCTTACTAACCGTATCTGTCAACTGAAGAAAGTAATGAAATGCGGAGAGTATATTTAGTTGGTGCTGTATAATTTCATTTAACTGATGTACCCTGTTGGACTTCACTGACTTTATTCTTCATTACAAAACAAAACTAGGTAACTACTAACCAAGGACAGCACGAAAACGTCACAGGATGCATAGAGGGGTTACACAGACATTATTTTCCGTATAAAAATGGGTATTTAGAGATATTAAAACATACCGAGAGACAACACAGCTTGGAAAAGAACTTGAAAATGCGTGAGATGGCCACAGGGGCATTTCAGGGAAACAGAAAAGATCTTCTGTATCAGCTTGCTAAATGGAATTTAGCCACCAAATGCTTGGCAGTTGCGATTTCAACATATTTTAAGTACTCTGACATAATGTCATGTAATAGTAGTTTGACTAAAAAAAGTTGATCTTTGCCCCTGCAGATTTGTGAACTTTTAAGTTCTTGGAATAGGAATCAGAAGTAACCAGGCAAAAACAAATTGTAATCATGCGAAAGCAAATCTGTGACAAACTGGTGACCTCATTTGTCTCCTTTGAAATGGTGGATGGTACAGAACTTGCTTTCAGTTTGGACACTGCTGATCTTTGATGGAAGCAAACATTTCTTTTACTTGGTTCACATCTACCTTTCCAGAAAGAACAATTAGGCTACACAGTCCGCCAGAAACTGTTTGTGTGGTTTAACTCTGATACATCATGCAGACCAACATTTCATTGTCTCCCTGTATTTCTCTATATATCTAATCCACCTATTTTCTGCTGCTTAGATTGTAACCTCTTGGGAGCAATGACCGACTTCTTGTTCTGGCATTAGTCTCTGTTTGAAGGATGTCACCAAAACCTGGCATAATGTAAGACTTGACAATGACTTGGGCTTAAAACCCCAGCAATTCCTGCTTTAAGTGATTTTTTGGAGTTGAAAAGTGTGTTCCCTGCTTGCAGGGAAATCAGCTCCCTAAATACAGAGTCTTTGTGATATCCAGAAAGAGACAGAAATACAACACAGCTAACCCCTTAAAAGTATGATTTTTCTGTTACCTAAACAAAATGTTGCAAATCTAAAACTGAACTGGGGAAAGCATCTTTCTTTATATTACTTACATAAATAAAATTACATTATAAAACCACCTTTATACATGGATTCTATTAACTCTAATGACAAATAGATTATTTCAATTTATTATTTCCTCAACAGTACCTATTCATTAAACACATAATTGAGCCCACTTATCTGTATGCTTCATTAAAGGACAGATTTAAAACAACAGAGAATATATTCAATAGATAGGTAAGTGCCTAGTGAGATTTTTCAGAAGTGTTAAAACAGTGTGCTTGAAACATCTCGAGTCATCTGGATAACCTTACAGTACAACCAAGGGTGAATAGGTAATTGAGTGCAGAGTTAGAGAAACTCAAGACTCTAAGCTTAATAGTATTTTAACAGAAAATTTTACTTATATAGTGAGAAGGACAGCTAAAAAATCCACCGTCTTGCAGGGATTAGCATTAAATGGTGTGAAGGAGCCTAGAATTTCTGTTTTGTGATCAAAAGAAAACGACAACTTTTTCAGATAAAAGGAGGAAGAAGCTTTGAGCTATTTCTTAAGTTAATATGTCTGCCCTTATTTTAAATATTTGGTCTCAGCATTGTAAGATCTTACTCTGTGGGCAGCTTTAAGCTCCGTGAGGAGTCAGAAATGGCTAGGCATGCTCTGAGCATGCCTGATCAGCTCCTGCAACTGCACTGAGTTTAACTACAAGGGAAAAAAAAAAACAAAAAAACACCTTTATGCTGGCATTAACTTTTGCTATGCCTGATGAGTAATAAAGAGCCTTTCTCAGAAGAGGGTCTGGGTTCTGGGTTAGTCTCAGCCTGGGGGAGTTTGAATTCAGAGGTGAGACCGGTATTGGTTTTAATGGTTCAAAATACTCACTTAAATGTATTATATAATTGCAAACAAAAATATTTCTAAATGAGTGGTAGATGTTTTTTTCCCCCAGTGTCTCACAGTCAAGAATTCTCGTTAAAATAGTCTTGACTTAACTTGCCTAGCAAAACAAGAACCAGAAATCCTTAAGAAAAGCCAGTCTGGCTATGACGCTAAAATCCAAAGCCCCAGAACTTCAGTGTAGAGAAGCAGGCAAAGGAGGAAAGGAGAATCATTGCTTCCTTGCAGCAGGTTGCAGTGTTCAGTCATTCAGCAGTCAATAATGAAATGGGTAGCACCCTCAATTGCACATATTTCACTCTTAGTGTAAGCTCTGTCGTCCTTCTTGGGGATTAATAGTTGTACGGAGTGGCTCCTTCAGCAGTCAAGTGCTTTTTCACGTGAACCTTTCCTCTGCTGCCTTCTGGGAGTTGAATGTGCTGGCTGATGGGCTTAAGTCTTCTGGAGCTGGGCACAGAAGAAGAATATCCCAGAAAAGGCTAAAATCCTTAAGCTACTCTTTATCTTTTATACACAGTTTTTCTGGTGTATGTATCTAAGATTAACGACTTTCTGGTGATTTGATTGTTCTCAAAATTGTGTGGTTAGTCCTACTACAATAAATCCTGCTTGAAACAACAATAGAATAAACCAGGATGTAACATTTTGAAAGATTAAATATTTGTCTTCCCATGGAGATAAAGACAGTTGTGTACAACGTTGAAAGGTTATGACTGTAAGAAAGACTAGCACTCTCTACTGTATTCACTTTCACCTGCTTGGTTCTGCATCTCCAATTAATCGTGGGCTGGGATTTTGAAAAAGGAATGTGAGATTTTTGACGTTCACATTATAGGTGACATAACTTTTAGCTACAAACTGTGGCATACTGGAACACTAACAGCATTTTTGCAGCATTTTTTTCTTTTATAAATACTGAATTCAGTGATGTGCTGACAAAATGGCTAATGTGATCCTTAGGTACGAGCACAGAGGATCAATGAGTAGGTGATTTTTACCTCTTTAAACCAAGCCAGTGAGACAGATATTGAGAAGCTAAATACTGCTCTGTTCCCCACAGTCTGGCTGCGGTCATATTTTAGAAGCGGGGTGAGTGCATAAATGAGCTGCAAAAATGATATAAAGGCTTTCGAAGGGCAGACTTGGAAACCTCCAGCTGTTCAGCTGAGAGAAGGAAAAACAAAAGGCTGCGGTAACTTGATTACTGTGTGTAAGTATTTCTGAGGTGAAAAAAATGCTGGCTGTTGAAGACAACTTCATTCTGGCTGGAAGGGCACCATGAGAGTAACTCCTGGGAGCTGCCGCCACACAGCAAGAGTGGGCAAGCACTGAAATGTCCTACAGGGTGAACGGGGGGGTTCTTCACCTGACGCATCTTGGCAAGACCTAGGGCAAATGTTCCTGCAGTTGTTGGGCAAATGTTACTTTAGCCAAGTTGAAATTTTTCAGTGCAGCATAGGATAGCTGGGAGATACATAGTGCACGTCAGACTGAGTGGTTTAAGGATCCCATCAGGGCTTAAATTCTCTGATTATTTTTCTTTAAGGACTACTTTCTCCTTACAGTTTAAATTTTAGACTTCGCCCTTGGGTTCTCAAAAGACAATCACAGACCCTGGTTCTGTTTCTGCCTTTACCTTATGTCAGTAGCTTAAGAAGCGGAGACTGTTGCCTTTAGATCCAGGATACCCTATTTCTGTGTATTTTTTGTGGATATGTTTTCCTAAAAAACTCCTCTGAGATCCATGTCCCTATCATTTGTTCCATGGACTGTGAAAGGAAGGTCATGTCACCTGGGAAACTTTTTTTATATTACTCTCTACTGCTTTTACAATACAGAATGTTTTTCAGACTCTGCTGAGGCATCTTTCTCTTCTTAAGATAACCCTATATACTGCTGTTCTTTCGGTCCTAATTTTTTGAATAAATGAAATAAAAAAAAAAAAGGAATATGTTTTTGTTGGTTAGACTGTCATATCTTATGTTTAAGAGATTTAGAATTATGGAGAGCAATTATCTGTCTTAGAAATTGGAAAACTGTTGCCAAGCTTCTAGTTTGGATAGTTGGGAGTGAAAGAGAAGTCCTGCTCAGAGAAAGAGACTTACTTTATAAAGCCTGTGGTATTTAAGAAAGTCTAACCTGGTGATGGACTTTTTAAAAAGATCATCCCGGCAGAGAAAAATGTCCAGGACAGTGCTATCAGGAAAGTCTGACAGTGGCAAGACCATCTGCTTTCTTTCACCCTGTTGTTGAATCCTCTAGAGGAAAAAGAAATCTCGTCCGTGTAGGGCAAAATGACCGAACCTGGAACCTAAAATTGTAAGCCTCTCACTGTGGGGTCACCTCTAAAGGGTGAGCAGATGCTATGCACCGTACACATGGCAGAAGTCATAAAAGTCTGTCGCAGACTTTCAGCAGCAACTATTGCATCTTACAACTGTGGAGAACAAAATGAAAGTACAAAATAAATGGATAATTGTCATGTATTAGCAAACAATATTGTCTTTGTCAATCACTGCTGCCAGTAGATGACAGCGATACTGCCTTTTCCCTATCAGCATGCCTTCTGTCCCCTTACATTTGACTTTCTCCAAACCCTGACTCCTGACCTTTCACCTCACTCCATGGTTAGTGCAGATGATGGATGAGCCTTGTTAGCTTCATAAGATGTGCTGGTGCGAAGGAAAAATGCCAGCGGGCATGTTGTGTTTGTCTCACATTTTCATAAGAATGACTTAGCTTTAAAACAGGCAAATAGCTGCACAGACTGAGCAAAATAAATTTGCCATGAGTGTTTCGGTCCTCTGCCGTTCAGTGTTGAATACTGATGTCATATCGGCAGATAGGGAGAAGTGATCAAGGCAGAAGACTAAAGGAGGGAAGGAATGGATCCATCGGAGCTGTAAAGGAACAGGCACCTGGTTTTGCTGCCTGAGTCTGAGCTCAGGGAACACAGAGCAGCCTCGTTCAAGAGGAGAATAAAGATTCGGTCCCCAGTGCAGTATTCTGTATAGCTGCCCACTTTGTGAATCATGCACTTGAAATGGAAAAATAAAGCATTAAAATTATGAAATCACTATGCTGTAATTTTTTTTTTCAAACACTTTGAACATAAATTTAGTTTGAACTTGTTTCTAATAAGACAAGTGGTATGAACTTGTCATATAAAAATCTTGAAGCAGACCTACATGGTTGAGGCTTTTCTACGTCTTTAAGAACATTCAGGGCATCAGGGAATAACTTTTTTTTTCGTTGTTGTTCAGAGAGAACTCTTTTAATGTTTTGTGGGAAAGTAGAAGAAAGGAAGGCATTCATTTTAATCATTAGATGGCAGAGTGAGAAAGAGATTTCGAAGGAAAGAGTAACAGGAAAGACAATTTCTTGCTAACATAGTAGATAGGACTTTTATTTAGGTCTAAGAAGTATGAGTCCCTGATATGTTTTAGATCTAGATGTTTTCATAAAGATACATAGATAAGTACAATGAATCTAGTGTTAGAGTTCTTGGTGGAATTTATCCAATAGGCTTGAACTGTGAACTTGAATTCAGAAGTCCAGATAGTGAACAGCTCATACAATATCCAGAGAAGCAACTTTTTTTGTGTTTATCAGGCTTCATGAACAAGAACAAACCAGTGTATTTTGGAAACAGCATATTTTCTGGCAAGGCTTCTTATTTCCTGCTTGTTATCATCTATCAGATGTAGGTGTTTATTCAGAAAAGTCTTGCTCTGCCAATCCAGTGGCTTGTATTTCTCCTGTCCATAGTGCACTTAGCATTATCACCCTTTTTTCTAAAGGTTCTAATGATTTCAGAGCCTTTAAGTTTCTGAAGGATGGCTGCTTAAATAGTCCTCATTTTAACATGATTTTACTTGGTTTGAAAAACAAAACAAACTGGAAAGACCCAGATTCCGCTTCTGAAATTTTGTTTACCACTGAACAGCTTTTTCATGAAGAGATCATGGAAAGGCAGTTGTTTTCATACTATGCCAAGCAAACAAAATTAGCTATAAGCCTTCTCAGGCATTGGCATTTTAGATTTCAAACTGCGTGCTGTTTCTGCATTGCAAGGAGGTTCTAATTCAGTGGTGGGACCAGCAAATGACGCCACTATGTGAAGAATTCACAGCACAGGAAGCTGCTTCACTGTGCTGAAAGCTCCACCTATAACTTTGGCTATGATGCACTGGACTTCTCCTTTCTTTAGTGACTGGGAGTGTCCCTATGAGAAGGGAACCTCAGGCACATGAGTGTTTTGCTTTGTGGCTCATGGCACGTTTTAAATTTGCAAAGCCTGCAAAGGAGGAACTACTCTCAGAAAAAGAGGGTTTACTGAGTTGAGGACAGCCACTATTTGAGTGGATTTGCTGAGTATTCAGAAAGAGGCAATATTGAATACCTGGGGATAAAATAAATTTTGACTATTTCTGTGCGTTACATTTCTGTGCTTGGAATAACCATTTCAGAGACTGAAAAGAGGGGAAAATAAAAGAAAAATCCCATCACAGAAAAGAATATACAAATAAAATTCAAGAATATTTGAAAGATCATAACTCTTTTAGCATCTTGGCAACTGGTGGAAGGTAGGTTTTGAAAATCACGACCATTTTTTACCTTTACAATGAGGCCCAGAATTGGTCTGCTACTTATACTCTACTTTCTTCCCTAAACAAGATTCCTGTGACCATCCTGTGAAGGTGAAACAGGAGACTTGTTTTCTTCTTTTTCAGCATTGGTTTTCATTTAATGGGAATAAAAGTATGGAAATGAAAGCGAGGCCAAGTAAATGAAAACAGCATGCCAGATTTAGAGTAAAGAACATCAAGAATTGTGAAAGCATAGTGTTTTTACAGTGTCTTGGTTTGTGGCTCAGTAGTAGTTCCTACCTTGTACATGGGCAATGGCACGTAGCTATTTGTATGCCTGGTACCCTACTGGCAGTAGCATGAAATGAGCTGAAGTCTCCCCAACTGGGAGACTGACACCAGTGTATCTCCACGCAGTCACGGGTGCAACAGAGAGCCACGTGAGTAACAACCCCTTGCAGCTCCAGAATTGCAAAGTATTGTAAGGGTTGAGTAAAAGAGCCACAAAAATAACTTGTGTGTAGAGGAAAGTGAGTTCTAATGAGAGTTTTAAGGAATTAAATCTATCAATTTTTCTAAGAAGAAGATTTGAATGTTACATGATTATAATGCCCAAATACTTTCATGTTGAGAAAATCATGTGCTCTAGTTTAAGAGAGAAAAGATTAATGGCAGGAAGTTAAAGGCATACAAATTTGAATAAGAAATTAGGCCTAATTTTTAATAGTGAGGGCACTGAAACCTTAGCACAGATTACCAGTGGAATCGATGATTTATACACCTTATGAAGTCTTCAAATCGAAGCTGAATATCTTTCTAAAATAATTTATTTAGCCGAATAAGTTTTGGGAATAGAAAAAAGAGGAACTAAATGAAATTTAAGGACTTCTGGTATGTGGGACTTAATAATTGAAGTGATCATCCTTTTGACTTAGTTTCTCTTAATTTATTAAAGGTAAGTGTTAGATAGAAGAGGAATCACTGTTCTGAACTGCCAGTAATCTCATAGAATCATAGAATGGTTTAGGTTTGAAAGGACCTTAAAGATCATTGAGTTCCAACCCCTCTGCCATAGACAGGGAGACCTACCACTAGACCAGGTTGCCCAAGGCCACGTCCAGCCTGGCCTTG
The DNA here is from genome assembly GCF_000708025.1 of Charadrius vociferus. Lineage (NCBI taxonomy): Eukaryota > Metazoa > Chordata > Aves > Charadriiformes > Charadriidae > Charadrius > Charadrius vociferus. The sequence continues at coordinate 635,076 of NW_009648657.1, read as the reverse complement.
AACACCTCCAGGGATGAGGCCTCAACAACCTCTCTGGGCAACCTGTTCCAGTGCCTTACAACCCTCAAAGTAAAAAATTTCTTCCTAATGTTTAATCTAACCCTGCCATTTTAAGCCATTCCCCCTCGTCCTGTCACTACATGCCCTAGTAAAAAGTCCTTCCCCAGCTCTCCTGTAGGCCCCTTTTAGGTACTGGAAGGCCGCAATAAGATCTCCCCGAGCCTTCTCTTCTCCAGGCTGAACATCCCCAACTCATTCAGCCTCTCCTCATAGGAGAGGTGCTCCAGCCCTCCGATCATCCTCGTGGCTCTCCTCTGGACATGCTCCAGCAGGTCCATGTCTTTCTTATGTTGAGGACTCCAGAGCTGGACGCAGTACTCCAGGTGGGGTCTCACGAGAGTGGA